>NC_083732.1:87785332-87877832 GCF_028564815.1 Eubalaena glacialis | reverse complement strand
AAACCCAGCCTTCCAGACCCTGGCCTGGTGCTCTGTGCTACCTTTAGCAGGGGGCGTCGCTGGGGGTCGGGACTTCGTCCACCTGGACCCTCTGCTCCTCGGTACCCTCTGGCTTCCTTCTGTAACAGCCAGAGGATGAGGAAGCCAGCACAGGCCACAGCCCTCATCTGAATGCCCCGGGCCAGATGGGCTTGGAATTCGGGACTGCCTGGGTTTAGAGCTAGTACAGTGCATGTGTAAGATTTCACTGAACACCCCAGGGGGAACGCGCTAAAATGTGCATACGTGCATTTAGTGGTTCAAATGAGCTATAACAAGCTTCAGTCTGGGTCAGGTCTTGCTGCCAAATCTCACCAATTTTGGCTTTTTGAAGTGTTGAGAATTGGACTCTGACACTGTGTGCCCTGGTGAAGTGCTGGCACCCGAGCGCTGGCCGTGTGTGGCCGGAGGGCTTAGCACCACCTTCCTGCTGCTGCTGCTGTGGCCACACTTCCCTCCCTTGCTGTTCTCCACTCATGTAGGGCCACTTGCGGTCACTCACGGTCACGGTCACTCAGCCCCTCCCAGCCATGCGTGGTCACCAGTGTCTCCATCCTCGGTCATTCGTGATCACCCATGGTCACTCACACAGAGGCAGCACCCACCAAGCCCCTCCCCCGTCCCATCTCCACCTGCTGGTGAGGACTCTGGATGGGGGGTGGGTCACAGGCACATCCACACCCGGTGAGATTCCCACAAGCTGAGCCCTGAATGGGGAGAGCAAGGCTGCCATGGGAACCCCATGCCAGGCAGTGCCCCCGGCCTTTCAGCTGGGCCTGCCATCGTTTTCATCTTGGATCACATGGTTGGGGGCCCATAATCTCGGGGTGCTGGGGCCTCCAAATGGCCCACCTGCACACCTCCTCTTTGGACAGGCGGCCTCTGTCTGTTGCCTCTCGGAGCCCAGGGGTTCTGTCTGGCGGCTGAGGTCCTGGGGCTCCCCGGGGTGGGGCGCACAGCCTGGGGGGAGGGGATCTGCATAGCCGCCCTCCACCCCCCAGCTTGGCAGTTCCCCAGCCAGCTCCCTGCGCGGCTTCGGCTGCCCCCTGCTGGAAGCATGGAGGAGAGGCGGGACTCCGCACTTGCACTCTCTGGGCGAGCATTTCAGAGCTCAGGCTCAGAAACGGGCCTGACCGCAGGCGGGGCGCAGTGCCCACTAGGCCTCCCCAGCCCTCCCCGACCCAGGTGGACGGACCGAGGTCAGCAAAGACCACCCCCAGCCCGCCAGGGTGTTGGCTTGCGTGCTGCACAGAGGAGGGCCACACAGTGAGGATGTGGGTTTTTAATTCTTTTTATTGAAGAAAAGAAAAGGAGAGAAAAAATAGATTCCCCACCCCTGCTTCTTCCCGGAGTGGGCTTCTGGTCCTGCCCCTGGGGTGGCGTAGGTGGGAAGGCTGTGCTCTCCGCCTGGGTCTGGGGAGGGGCCCCTGGGCCCTGGGAGGGTGTGGGGGGCTGGCTGCTTCCCGAGGGGTGGGGGGGGTCTAAAAAACGGTGCCAGGCTGGCCAGGCCAAGCAGGCTGGTCCTCTGCTGCAGCAGCTCAGGTGGGCATCCCAGGGATGCTGGCCGCACCCGGCCTGGCCATTGTCCACGGCTGCCTGCCCGCCCGCCGGGGCCGGGCCGGAGGAGGGCAGAGTCTGAGGCACCTTCGGGCCTCTGCAGCCCTGTGCCCACCGGGGCCGCTGCCTCCTGTCCCGTCTGGCTCTGGTCCCAGCACTGCGGGCCTCTGCCTGGCCGCCGTCCGAGCGCCCTGAGGCCGGGGCGTGGGCCTTGCCCGCTGCCCGTGAGCGTGTCTGTGCCCGTCCTGTGGCGGGAGCGGGCAGAGCAGCATCCCTCCTCCGTGGCCCGGTGCGTGGCCGCCGCCCGCCCACTCAGACCTCTGTCTGGAGATCGATGATGTCCTGACCCACCAGCGGGATGGTGGCGCCTGACTTCTCCCACTCCACGCTCCGCAGCTCTAGCGGCGATGGCGGCAGCGGCTCCAGCTCTTTCTTCACCCACGCAGGTGGCCCGTGCGCTTTTCGGAGGCTCTCCCAGGGCCGCTTGTTGGGCGTCTGCTGCTTTTCTGGCTGCTGGCCGGCGGGCAGTGGAGGGGGTGAGGGCCCCGACGTAGAGACACAGAGCAGAATAGATGGGGAGTGGAGAAAAGAAGGCGGACAGTGAGGAAGGGACCAGACAGGCAGGTGCGGGCGGCAAGGAGACCTGGCACAGACGGGTGAGCGCGGGCGCAGAGCCTTTCCTGGACCGCGCGAGGGTTGCGACCCCTGCCGTTGGGTGAGTCGGGGTGGCCTGCAGGGAAGGGCAGCTGGAGGCCCCTTCCCACCCAGCACCCCTCGCTTGGCTGCTGCCCGCCGCTGGGGGGCGGCCTTACCCAGGCTCCTCCAGCCCAGCCACAACCCAGCTTCTAGATGGCCCCCTGGGACAGACCCATCCACCTGCCCTGTCCGTCCAGGGTCTAGCATGGGCTGGGTCAGGCCAGTCCTTGGGAAAGGTTGAGTGAAGGAACAAATGAATGAATGAAGTAGGGCCGGAGGAAGGAGAGAAGAGCTTACCTAAGGGCTGTCCCACAGCCCCGCCCAGGCTCCGCCCCTGAGACCCTGCCCCCACCCCTCCCCACCCTCAGCCCCGCCCTCCAGACCTTGCTGTCCGGGCCCAGCGCATCCTTGTCCTTCTCGGCGTGCTGCAACTTCCGGTTCAGGTCCTGGAACATGTCCTGGTGCCGCTTCCGGGTGTGCATGATTTTCTGCAGGGGGAGGAGGGGCAGCGGTCCTGAGCCAGGAGAGGGGCTGCCCTGCCCCGCCCCTGCCCAGCGTAGGCTCCTGGTGACTGGCCTCCCCGTCAGGGCGGGGTCCTCTTCCCCAGCCCCTCCCTGCCTGTTGGAAGGCCTGGGCCCAGGTAATTGGGACAGGGGACACCAGGACCCACCTCAAAGTCCAGTTCCGCATAGCGCGATTTCCGCCGCTGTGGGGAGAAGGGGTTTGTGCACGTTCGCAAGCAGTTCCCCCAAATCCCCCAGACCACGAGTTCCTGCCTGAGGATGAGGGAGGCCGGGGACCACCTCACACCTGCCCACCCTTGGTCCTGGCCAAGCCCTGGAGACACAACTCTGACTACACTGAAGCTATCGGTCTCAGTGCCCAAGCCCCTTGTAGGCCACCCCTGCCCGGAGACACCGGGAGCCCAGCCGGGGGCCCTGGAGGAAGAGGGTGGATAGAAAGAAGGGCCACTGGACATAAGGAAACAGAAGCCCAAGGGCCCAGAAGGCAGGGGCAGGCTGTGGGTGAGCCCTCATTCACCTTCTGTGCCACCTTGAGGCCAGTGCCAGGGCTGCGCCAGCTCAGGCGGCCCAGGACACGCTCCCAGGGACAAGGAGACCTGGACACAGGGCCGTGGCACTGCTGGCTGGCCACAGAACTGGTCCCCGGGGCTGCATTCACCAGAGGCCATGAGCCAGGAGGTGGGAGCCCGGCCTGGGGAGGGTGGGGCTCCCCGCGGGTGCTGGGCCTGGCTGCTCCCCATCCCTGCCGTCTCTGAGCCCCGGTCCTACAGGCTGAGCAGGGTTCGGGGGTCAACTGCAGGTTTTAGGTTGGTCTAAGGGGGCCTTGCTGCCGTGAGTGCCCAACCATGGAAGGAACTAGACTCAAGCCACTTCAAGTCCAGCTCAGTATCCAGGCCGAAAGCTCTCGAGCCCTTATGTGATGGGTGAGACCACCACCGAGGGCGACCACCTGACAAGTGGCCATTTCAGCACAAGCGCAAGCTCCCAGTCACGGTGGCCCAGCAGGCCCGGGGGTGCAGGGAGCATGGCTGGAGGACAGGTAGATGCTGCCCCCTCCAGGCAGAGCCCTGCCACTCGCCCGCAGGGGCAGGGGCAGGGGCAGGGGCAGGGGCAGGGGCAGGGGCAGGAGAAGGGGAAGGGGAAGGGGAAGGGGAAGGGGAAGGCAAGCCCTCCCCTGCACAGGCCTCAGGCTCCCTTCCTGCCAACAGGACTCATTCCAACAGGGGTGATGCCGGCCCCCGGGCTTCCCAGGCCTGGGCTCCCTGAGGCTGGCTGCCAGCCCCACCTGTGGAGCCACCGCCCAAACCCGCAGTGCCCACAACGCACCTGTCCCTTGTCCGCTAGCCCCCCAGGCTGCCCTTACCTCCAGGGAGCTCACAGACAAGGTGGAGACGTTCTCATTCTTCGTCCCAGCCCCCGTGCTGGGCCCCGGGTGGGCAGCGGGCTCCCCGGGCTCCCCCAGGCTGGGGGGCGCCGACTCCAGGGTGGGGGGCGGGGGCAGGGGCTGCTGAGGGGGCGGGGGCGGCGGGGGCGGGGGCGGGGGGGGCTGGGTGGGGGGCGCCTCGGGGGGCTGGCGGGAGGGCGGGCTGCGGGCGGGGAGGCCGGCGTCGGGTGCCATGTTGAGGTGGATGAGGCGAGTCTGGGGCATCTGGTCGATGTGGATGCTGTACTTGGGCTCCTCCTGGGGCTTGGGCCGCAGCACGGCTGTAGCCGTGGGCAGGATCACGTAGCTCGTGTCCAGCGCCTTCTCCTGGGCTCGGCTCAGCTCCGAGTCCAGCTTCTTGAAGATGTCCCCGTCGCCGACAAAGGACGACTTGGGCACCCTGTCCTTCTTGAGGGTCAGCGAGTGGTTGGGGAAGTCGGGCAGGGGGCCGCCCGGGCAGCGGGGCGAGCCGTGCAGGTGCAGCTTGGACACGTTGGCCGGCAGGCTGTTGAAATTGGGGGGCGCCTTGGCGTGGGCCAGCTTCAGCTTCTCTTCCTCGGGCAGCGACGGTCGCTTGAGCGTGCCCGTGATGGTGGCCGTGCGGCAGGCTGCAATGTCTTTGTTCAGCACTGCGGGGACAGGCGAGGGGGGTCAGGGCGGCCGGAGGCGGAGGGGGCTCCGGGTCCCGCTGGGTCTGACCGGCTGGCGGGTCTGGGCACCCGCCCTGTGCTCGGTGCTGCAGCAGCTAGTGCTTCTCTGTCCTTTCTAACAAGACTGGCGCGCAGGGGTGCCTCTCTGTCCTCCCCACAAGAGGACAAATGACCGCCACCCACAGTAGCCGGGAAGGGCAAGTGAGAGGCGGCCCGGGCCGCCTGGAAGTGTGGGGACCCAGCCCCTCGCTGCGGGCGGGACAGCCGTTCCCGGGGGCCCAGACTCTCTTCTGTTCAGCAATGGGGACCAGGCTGCCTGGACCTCCGACCTGGGCTCAGGCTTGCCCACCGCCCGGCTCGCCCCTGCCCGTCAGTTCAGCCTCCGCTGGCCCGCAGAGGGCCTGGAGCTGCAGCCCACAGCCCACTCAGGGCTGATCCTCTGGAACCCCTCCCCACGCGGGCACTGCTGGTGGACAGGCTCCCACGTCACACCCTCGCCCGGCCTCCAGCGCTCATTAGCTGCTCCCCGCAGCCCACCTCCTCAGCACACACCCTCCGAGCTGCCCAGGCCGCTGGTCACTTGCCCGCCCTGGTCCTCCTCCTCCGCCTCCCCGATGGCCAGGGGTCTTGGGCCCCTTCTCTTCTCCACCCTCCGGATGCCAACACCAGCGCCCAGGTCTGCAGTCCTGCTCTGCCCCCAGTTCCCGTGGCCCAACGAACCTACCATCTTCCCTGCCAAACCTGCTTCCCGCCCCTCGCATCAGGGTCAGGGTCAGGGTCAGGAAAGGCTCTCTCCCTCGCTGCCTCTCCCTTGTGTGTCCCTTCCCTCCGGCTGTCTATGTCAGAGCCAGCGTCGAGCCCCGTGGGCCTTCCCTGCTCAGATCCAGCTGCAGGCCTCCTGTGCACTCGCCGGGGCCCCCAGCTGCCCTGTGCCGGTCCCTGCCTTCTGTCCACCCAGCACCTGGCTGTGTCTGTGGTCCCCACCCACAGCTGCCGGCCGCTCGCTCCTCTCGAGGCCAAGGGCCAGGCCGGGCCATGTTATTAATGAGGAAGGAACTGGAGGCTCAGAGAGGCCGGTACTACACAGGGCTAGGCCCAAGCCCCCAAAGGCCCCTAAGTCTTGGGGTCACCTCTCCTCTCAGGGAGGTTGGCTAGAGCACACAAGACTAAGATGGGGCAGGAAGGATGCCCTGTTCACCTCCCATCCAGCCCAAGTCAGAGGTCACCTCCTCAAGGAAGGCTTCCTGGGGTCCACCTGGCAGCAGCAGACACTCCCCACCCAGAGCTGTAAGCCCCTCCCCGTGGCTATCTCTAGAAAAGATGCTCCACAAATATCTGACAGACCAGAGGAACCAAAACCAGTTAGTCGTCCACAGCCCCAGACGCTGCCTTTCACTGCCCCAAACACCTGACTCATAAAAAAAATGACGCCTGGACAGCTTCCTTTTATTAGGCAATTGATTCCCTTTTTGCACTTGCTTCCAGGAAGCTCATGGCTAGCCTAGGGCTCAGCAGTGGGTCCTTCTCACTGCTTTCCTCCTGCTTCCACTAACGGCCCCCAATCTGAAAGCTCGACCAACCCCTCCTCCATGGTTGGAGTAACAGTGAAGAAAAGGAGGCAACATAGAACATGGGCCCTTGAGGGAGGGCAGGCAGGGTGGGGGAGGGGTGGAGGCGGGGCAGGGTGGGGGAGGGGTGGAGGAGGGGCAGGGGGGCAGGGCAGCTCCGGGACTCACAGAGCTGGCCCAGCCTCACTGCCCCTACAAGGAGGCTGGAGGGCTGAGGGCTAGGGGCGCGCTGAGGGAGAGGAGCGGGCCAGGGCTGGGGCGGGGGAGGCCCCAGGTGGTTCCTTCCAGTGCTAAGGGCTCCACCACCACTGGACGTCCCGCGCACCTGCCAGGCCTGAGCCCCAGGACAGTCTTCTGGAGGCTTCTGCTCCTGCCCTACAGACCTGCCGGCAGCCTCAGGGGAGCGGCTGGGGGATGGGAGGCATGGAGGTGGTTGGCGGGGGTGGGATGAGGACGAACAAGCAGACAAGCAGACAGACGCACGGAGAAAAGAAAAGGCAGGGGGCCCGGGGAAGGGCCACCTGTCGCTCTCACCTGTCAGGCGCTCACCTGATCTACAGGCCAGATCCACGTCCTTCTCAAAGTCGGTCTGCAAGGCAGAGATGGGGCAGAGTGAGCCCGAAGGCGAGGGGGCAGGGCTGGGCTGCTGCCCCGCGCACCACGCTGCCTGCAGGCTGCGGGCAAGGGCTGCCCTGGAGCTGCAGCCACACCTCCGAGGGGCGTGTGTGATGCCGCGTGCGTGCGCGCACACGCACGCTCCTGAGGGCCAAGGGTGCCCACGGGCTGACGTGTTCACCCAAAGCGAACCGTGTGCCCCTGCGCGCCGCGTGTGCACAGCTGCGGGCATGTGAATGTGCACGCCCGTGTGAGCACGCTCTCCCTCCGGTGCATCCATGGGTTAGGCACAGCTTACTCATGCCCTTGGCCTCAAGTCCCTCCAGTGGGACACACAGAGGGCCCCATGCCAGAGCCCCTGCTGCCCAGGCCACCACCCACTGATGTGCCGGGAGGGGGACCTGTCCAACGTCACCCCTTTGGTCCTCACCACAGCCCTGGGGATGAGGAAATGGAGGCCAGCTGGCCCAGCAGAGGCAGAGTGGGGTCGGGACGCAGATGTCCAGTGCCAGGGCGGGACCAGCTGCCCCCGGAGCAGTGGCCGTGGTCCCTGCTGCAGCACCTGCCCCGTCCCAGGCTAGGAGCTGGGGGAGGCGGAAGTGGGTGACCTCGGCCCCACCCTCAGGGAGCTTGGCCGGTTGGGGAACCCAGCTCGGGCCACCCCAGGCTGGGCGGTGGCCTTCTCCAGGGACTGTGGGGCCTCAGGGGATGGCGGGGCCCTTAGTCAAGCCTGGAAGTTACTTCCTGGCAAATGCAGACGTCAGGTTGTCGGGAAGATCGCAAGATCTTTGCCCAGAGATCAGGGATCAGGCCAGGAGAAGTGCCAGGAGGTCCAGAACCTGGCTTCCTCCCACCGTGGGCCCCTGCCTCACCCTTGAAAACGCCTCCCTGAGCCTGGCCGCTGGCTTCTGCCAAGGCCCTGCCTGTGACCCTCACAACCGCCATGAGGTGGCCAGCACCCTAAAAACTGAAGGAGCACCTCTCACCTGCCAGGGGGCACCCGGCGGGCGGCAGGCACCAAATGACAGCACAAGGAATTCCCCCAGGACGTTACCAAGGTCTGAACAAGTGGCCTGATGGGGGTCAGGGAGGGCTGCCTGGAAGAGGTGACACCTACAAAGTAGGCAGCAGGAGCAGACAAGGGTGTGTAGTGCCTGGGGCTGGACAGTGTGTGTAATGCCAGAGGACCAGGGAGTCAGGTCCTTAGAGGATCTGGTTGAGGACAAGGCCATGGTGGGGTGGGGGGTGAGTGGACAGGCTAGGGCCTGTCCCGGGTGGAGGGCAATGAGAAGTGTGGAAGACATACAGAGGGGGGCAGGAGCTGAGATGAGGGCTGGACACCCAGAGAGTGGTGTCTGGCCAAAGGGCACAGCTGGTACCAGGGGGTAAGCTTAGGGTGGATGCCAGCCCCGCCCAGATCCCTTGTCAACTGGACCCTGTCCATTCCCAAACCCTGGACTGGGGACTTCACCTTGGCGAGCCTGTTTCCCCAACCTTAAACTGGGCTTGGAGGTCCTCCTAATTGGGCTGCTGGGGCCTGGTGGAGACGCCCAGTGGGGGTGCCAAGCAGGGGCAGCCTGCATCCCGGCCCCGAGCCCTACCATGAGCTGGGCGTGGCCATTCTGGAAGGAGCCCCCCGAGTCCCCGTTGCCCTCCTCCTGGCGATCCACCACGCGGCACTTCACAGCGTCCTGGACCTGGGGAGGGAGAGCAGAGGCGGTTGACGGCCAGCCCGTCCCCCGTGACCGCAATGCCAGGAAGGTGAGGCCGAGTCCCACCAGGGCGGCATTTCAGCGAGGGGCAGCCCTGCCCCGGATGCACACGGGCCCACGTGCCGTGCGGAAGGGCCTGCAGTGGGGGAGGGGGTGATCCCAAGGGCACAGGCTCATCTGCGAGCTGGAAAAGGGACAGCAGCTCGGGGCAGCCTTGCCAGCAGCCAGCCTTGGGGCCCAGCCTCTCCTCTGACCTCTGAGATCCTCTCTATGCCCGTTTTGGGTGAAAACTCCAAAACATGGAGCTCTGGGCCCCTGAGAATACGCTGCAGGCCCTCCTGGCCGGAATCTGTCGTTAAGAGCCCGCCGTTGGCCTAAGTGGGTCACCTGGTATCCAGACCGGTCCTGAGTCACCGTGACCTGCACACCCCTGAATGTCCGGGGCAAGCTGGGGTCAGGCCCCCACTCCCTTATCACAGAGCAGCATGCTTCATCAAAGGGAAATGAACAATCACGGCCTCGGACTTTTCAGAGGGGACAGCAAGGGAGGCTCCAAGCGAGGGGCCACGCGAGCAGCCAGCCCAGAGCTGGTCAACAGAAAGGAGCCACCAGAGGAGGAGGAGACCCGCTTATCCAGGGACGCTGCTGGTCAATGCGGGCAAGAGCCACGGGCAGCACCTCCACCTGCCATGGACAGCGCCAGGCACCGGGGGCAGCAGTGAGCAAAGTGCCTGTCCTCGGGGAGCCCATGCTTCAGAGGTCAGGGAGGGAAGCAAAGGGAATAAACGAAGGTGCAGGCTGCTAAAGCACGGAGGGTGGGGTGGGCTGAGCACAGAGGGCTTCCTGGAGGAGGCGTCCTGAGTGAAGGTGGGGAGAGCTGAGAGGAGGGCTCCCAGTAGACCCACCATGGACCCCCGGACTTGTTCCCACTCACCCCGGCCACTGAGCCTGTGTTGCTGTGAGGGACTTGGTCAGAGGCAGGGCCAGGGTCTTGCCACCCTCAGAGCCCCGGACACTCAGAGCACACCCACCACAGGTGTGCCTTCCTCCCATCCTTGCACTCGCTGACCCGGCCGGCAAACACCCGCTAAGCCCTGCCCAGCAGGGGTGGGCCTCCACCCAGGGGACGGCAGACATGAAAGCACGTCCTCCGCTGGCCTGAACAGCAGCTGGGGTTCCCCGATGCCTAGTGTCCCCACTCTGCCCCCCTCAGGACATCCAGGCTCTTCTGGCGCAGACGAGGACCCTGCTTGTCCACCTGCTGGAACGGTCCATGCCCATGGGGCCGGCCTCTGTCTGCCCCTCCTGGCCCATCGTCCCCAGCACGGCCGAGCTGGCCCAGGTGGCAGGGACCCTGAGCGCGGCCCCTGCACACAGGACTCTGGAGCTCATAGAGGGCAGATGGAGAAGTCTGGCCCGCGTGTCCTCTGGCCCAGCCCCCGCGTCCATGCTGGCGCCCGGCAAGCCCTCCCTCTGCACCTCCCGTTCTCGCTCGGGGCTCCTTCACCCGACTCCACCTTCTAATCGCTTTCCGATTTCTACCTTCCCTCCTTTCAGGTACACGGCCTCTGTTTGTCCCGTCTACTGAACATTTCCATTTCTGCTCTTGTGTTTGTAACTCCTACAGGCTCTCTTTCCGTTCTCCGGGTGTCCTTTTGTCCCAGCTGCCAGTCTTGCTTCACAGAAGCGAGGCAGCCGAGAACCACGAGCCTGGGTCAGCCCCCCTCCCGCCCCGTCTGTCCAAGGGGAGCAGGCAGTAGCTGCTTTGGGGGGCTGTCCTGAGACTCCCTAATGCGAGGAGGTCGGGGGCTGGGGGCACGAGGGTGCTGGGCCGGGGTCTCGAGGGCGTCAACGTGGGTCTGTGAGGTCGCCTCCTCCTGGGTCGTCTCCGTGGCTCCGGTGCTGGCGGATCCGCGGCTTTCCCGGGGAGACTCTCCTCAGGTCCTCAGGACTTGAGAGTGGACGCTTGGGACCGGCTGGACATTTGCAGGTAGTGGAAACGCCGTTTCCACATGAGAAACGTCAGGTCTTCACTCCTCCTGTCTTTCCTGCAATGGGAGCCCCTGGAGAGGGGTGGCCCGTCTCCCCCAGGTGTGAGCCGGGGGGACCCAGCTGTTCCCAGCGTGGCATCCCCATCTTCAGCTGTGCAGGCCCCCAGGCCAGGGCCCTGGTGTCCACCCCCTGGACGGGAAGTTCCAGGTGGGGGAGGCTGGGTGGGCAGCGCTGCCTCAGCAGACAGATGACCAGTCGTCCACTCCAGACTCTCCCTCAGCATCCGGGGACGCTCCGGCCTCATGCCCCTCGGCTGCCCCGTGCTCCTCCCTGCTCTCCCCACGACCCTGAAATGGGCTCCCACACGCCAACGTCCAGAGACATGGTTTTTCACATTCCCACCCGCCTCAGATAGGGGCCCATCCCGAGTCACTGCTACTGGCCAGGGGGCAGTCGGGATGGTTTGGTAAAAACCTTCTCTTGCACCTCCTGGAGAAGCCCAGAAAACGCCAGAACGGGAGTCTCAGCTGCCACGAGAGCTGTTCCCACCTCCGGCGGCTCCCATGACCCTGGGCCCCGGGAGGACAGAGCCTACCCGCTACCTCGGTCTGAGCCAGCGCGGGGCACCAGGGCGTCTTCTAGAAGAAGCTGTCACCTTAACGAGTGACCATTCCCAGCAGCCCTGGCCGTGTGCTGGACCCAAGTCCAGCCTTGCGGAAGAGTCCGGGCCAAGGAAGCGGCCCCTCCCCGCTAGCCGGCCTCCTCCCAGAACCTTCCCGCCGCGGCACGTGGGGAGGTGGCGCCTGGAGCAGGCTGACTGCCCGCCCGCCGGCCCACCTCTCTCCGCAAGATGCAGTGCACCATCACGATGACGAAGCCCTCCAGCGAGTCGAAGACGGCGAAGAGGATCTGGAAGAGGGCGGATCGGCGGTCGGTGACAGCGAGCACGGCCGACATCCAGGTCAGCGCCAGCAGCGGCAGCACCACGCAGGAGCTCCACAGCGAGGCCCTGCGGACGGGGCAGCGGGCGGGCGGCATCAGGGCTGCCCTGGGCCCTGCCGCCCACGCCCTGTCCCTGCGAGGGGCCACCCAGGCCGGGACCCGGCCTCAGCCCAACTCCCTCACCAGGGCTGGGGCCGGAGCCAGGCTGCCCGTCCCACCTGGGGCGCGTCTCCCTTGGGGCCCCACTGGGCCTTCCCTGCCCTGGGCTGCATCCTCTCCTCCCCATCCCCTTAGAGACCCTCTCCCACTCAGCCCCGATGCCGCCTCTCCCGGGGAGCAGAGTTCTGCCCCAACACCCCCAGCCCGAGGGCTCCCAGGGCGGCTGGGGACTCAGGACGGTGGTCCCAATGGGCTGGGCAACAGTGAGGGCGGGGGCGAGATCTCTGGAAGACGAAGGTTCCTGACTGTCCAGGAGGCCCCAGGGAGCGAGGCACAGTGGAGGGAGGGGGAGAACTGGGGGAAGGGGAAGAGGTTTCTCCTCCCAGAGCCCTCAGGCCCCCAGCCAGGGTCCAGGGCCAGAACTGCAAGATGGCCACAGGGGAGGGCGTTTGGTGAGGCCTCTGAGCTCTGGACAGAGAGAAGGGGGGGTGGTGGGAAACCAGAGAACTCCTCAGGGAGAAGGAAGGAGGAAACCTGTGAGGAAAGAAGATAGATGACAGACAGACAGGGCCAGGTGGGGAGGGCATGGGGCAGACAGACAGACAGACAGGAACAGAGACGACAGGTGCTTCCTCCTCTTGGCGGGCCCTGCTCTGCCCTCCCCAGGGGAGGACCTGCCCTTGCTCCGAAGCCTTCGCCCCTTCTTCCAAGGAGTCCTCCAGGAGCACCCCCAAGGCAGGCATGGCCCTCTGCAGCCGGCCCCTCCCTGCACCACCTACACACGTGGCCACTCTGAGCCTGTCTCCTGGTCCGTACAGCAGGGACACTATGCCAGTCAAGGGGCCGCGTGGGGACACAACGCACCAGCAGGAGGCCTGCAGTATAGTGTCGGGAAACCTGCCTGACGCACCCCCACCCCGTCCCCGCCGCTACCACCACTCTCAGAGCCGCTGCGGCCTGAGGACCACAGCCAGGGTCAGCTCTGCCCCCCGGGCCGGTGACTGCCTGCAGGGGCTCCTGGTGTTCCTGCCACTATCACCAGGGGCGGGGGCATCAGGACCCCCTCCTCCCTCATGGATCACCCTGGTCAAAAGGAGAGGCAGGAGCAGGGGGGGCAGAACCTCGGGGAGGCCACCAGGAAGGAGCTGGGGGCACCGGGGCTGGGGGGAGACAGGCTGGGGTCCGGCCAGATCAAGGACCCCCCAAACCAATGGGACCTTGACCGGGGCAGGGGCAGAGGTCCCCCCCCAGACTGTACACTCTGTTTCTCCACCCTCTCCAGCCTGGCTCAGCCACTGAAGCCGCTCCACCCCTGCAACTGGACCTGCAAGGGGCCCAGCCCCGCGGGGAACTTCTGCCCTCGTGCCCCCTAGGCAGGGCCCTGGGCCTCACGTCCTCCTCCATCTCCTCCTCAGCTCGTCTCTGTGACCGGGGTCCCCCATCCCAGGGCCAGCCCCGTATCTCCTCCAGGATGCAGCCTCTAACCCTGCCCCTTCCAAGGCCTGCCCCGGGTCAGGGGATGGCTCCCCGGCCCCCTGCCTGGCGGCTCAGGCCAGAGCCAAGGGTTACCCTGAAGCACCCATGCCTCTTCCCTGGGCACAGCACGGGCTCCAGAACTAGACCTCGGACAGCTCTCCTCGCCTCCCCTTCCAGGGTCCTGCTGCCCCCCGGCACTGAGGACAGGTGAGCCAGGCGGAGGCCTCCCGGGAGGGGTACCTGCACCTGCGGGCGTTCTCCCCTCCATACCTGCTGTGCCGCACCTGGCACAGGGCCTGAGAGGAGGGGGCCTTCCCGTGACGGCAGCCTGGGCCTCAGTGCCCCCACCATGGCAGGTGGGGCGCTGCAGTCTGTCTCCTCCCTTCCAAAGCAGGCCTGCTCTAGCCAGAGCCCTGGACACAGCTCCCCGCGTTCTGAGCAAGAGGCGCAGACCTCCCCCAGCGCAACTTCTCATCCCACTGTGAGGCATCTTCCCTTGGGCCCGAGGCCTGGCATTTACTGCCTGATGCTGCAGCAGGCTGGCAGATGGCCGGGGCTTGGGGGCCCGTAAATTACTCAAATTCTTGCAGCCCAGCCTCTGCAGTTTCTGAAACATTTCTGCAGAGGGCCTCGTGGAGGGGTCATGCAGGTCCAGGCGTGACTGCTGGGGAGGACAGGAGGCGGACGGGGGAGAGCCCGGCAGCTGCACCACCCGCCCCCCTTTGGAAACTCAGATGCCTCTGGGGGAGGGGCTTTGAGTGTGGATGGGGGCGGGGGGCGGGCAGGGCCGTTGGGAGGCTGTGTCCTCCACCCCACAGGCCTGCGTGTGTAACAAAGGAGACCCAGGGCGTCTGGGCCGTGGACCCCAGCACGGAGGAGCAGCCCGCCCTCCCGGAGGTTTCTGGCTCCACCGGACAAGTCCCCACCCCGGAACCATGTCCACCTCTGCTCACTCGCTCCCCGCGGCCAGGAGTGCCCTCTCCACGGGGCCCCTGAATCCCAGGAAGCAAACAGGAGGGGCCCAGGGGACCTGTGGGTCTGGGGACAAGACGACCACTCGCAGGTCATCTGGGCCAAGGTCCCTCCGGATTTGGCATCCACCCTGGACCCCAGGCCGCACTGGCCCTGCCCCGCTCCCAGACCCCTGGTGGCGGCCCGGGGTCAGCGAACAAGCCAGCTGCCCCAGCATGTCCTGTTTCCAAGGCCGTGCCTGCCTCTCACGCTCACATTCAAATTCATGACCGACACGCACACACACACACGCCGCACTCCTGCACGCTCACGCAGGGCGCTGCGACCCCAGCGTGACCACACGCTGATGACGGCCACCAGCTGACCGTGTTCTCGCGGCCAGAGGCCTAGCCCGGCTCCCTGCCCTCCGGTCAGTCTGGTACCGCGAGGCCCCGGAGGATGGAAGGGGGGAGCCTGGCCGGAGAGGGGTGGGGGCAGGGCAGGAAACGAGGTGCCAGAGCATGGGGAGGTCGGGCAGGGGCTGCCTAGGCCCCCCAGGGTGGACGGCAGAGATGACAGAAATGACAGAA
The DNA here is from genome assembly GCF_028564815.1 of Eubalaena glacialis. NCBI lineage: Eukaryota > Metazoa > Chordata > Mammalia > Artiodactyla > Balaenidae > Eubalaena > Eubalaena glacialis. The sequence goes on along the minus strand of NC_083732.1, from coordinate 87,862,938 downwards.
AAAGCTTAAAACAAACAAAATGTAACTGAGGCGAGCAGAGCCCGGCGGGCGGGCAGACGGGCGGGCGATGAGCGGCACTAACATGGCGTTACTGGCGGCTTCGGAGGTGGCGTCGGCCGCAGAGAGGGCTCCACACTCGGCACATTTGAGGGCGCGCCCGAGGGGGGCCCGGGGCAGCTGACTGCAAGTGAAATTAAAAGACTGAAACGAAAGCAAAACTGTTCTCGCAGACACTGGGGGGGTGGTTGGGGGCGGGGACAGCAAAAGCAACGAGATGGCGTCCAGCCCGAGCCTCCCCGGGCGGGGACAGGGTCCCGGGGCACTGTGGGCGGGGACGGGGTCCTCGAGCCTCTCTGCACCTGACGCAGCCGGAGCCCGGTGGGGGCAGGGGTGGAGAGCGGGGTGCCAGCTCCGTGGCTGGACGCGGCTGGCCTGAGGGCAGGGCAGGGCTGGGACCGTGTGCGTCCACGTCCAGCGGGAGGGTGACACTATCCGCCCACATTCACACAAAAAAGCAGGACACCTGGGCGCATCCACTGTCTCTTCCCTCTGGCCCGCCCACATCTGGTCTGACCAGGCACTGCCCCCGCCAAGGAGCGAGGGATTCGCCAGACGGTCAACGGGGGCGTCTGTGAGCTACCTGGGCAGTGGCCTCCCTGCCAGCCCTGAGCGTGTGTGCCCGTGCGTGTGGGCACAGAGAGCGCGGGGTGCCTCCTGTCTGGGTGGGAGCAGGGCTGCTGCAGCCTCACGGGCGGGTCCGCACGAGCTTCCGAGCCGTGGCACCGCTGCACCTGGGGAAGGGGCCCAGCGGGGCAGGCGGCCGCCCGGACACGCTGGGCTCTAATTCAGCAGCCCAGCCCTGCTCCACCAGCCACTCCCAGGCCTCAGCCTCGGTCTGCTCAGCTGTGAAGTGGGAACAAGACAGCAGACCCTGCCTCAAGAGTTACTGCAGGGAGCAAATGAGACGGTGCTGCAGGGTGGGTGCGCCGCGCACCCCGGGGCCTCCTCCGTGTGTGACCCACTGTTCTGGGAGCACGTGTGGGTGGCAGTGTGTGCTGGGCTGGGCTGGGGGGGCGAGCCTGCCAATCCCCAGACTCAGAGAAGAGGCGCAGAGAGTGTAGGACCCAGACCCACAGACGGCCAGGACAGGCTCCCAGCCACCGCAGGCTCTCCAGGGTCACACTCCTCCCGCACAGCAAGCTTCTAACCAGGACAGAACCCACCAGGGACCCAAGGGGAAGGAGTCCAGAAGCTTTTGTTCACGGGGAAAAGCAAGGGCAGGAAGAGAGGGGGAGGGAGAGAGACAATGAGAGAGACAGAGACCGAGCAGGACTGGCACGGAGGGGAGGTGGAGGAGGGGGTGGGGACCCCCACGCAGACACCAGCCAGGGCAGAGGGACAGACAGAGCAGCGGGCAGAGGCGAGGTGAGGACGGCTCAGTGCTGGGGCAGGAGAGAGGGGGCCTGTCCCAGCCCACAGTTGGCCCCCATCCGTGATGGCAGGGCTGCCGAGACCAGGGGGCTCCTGTCCCCCGGCAGCCGGGGAAGAAGCACCCTTCCAAGCCTGCTCCTCCCCCAGGGCTGGGCACTACAGCCACTCAGGACCGCCCACCTGCAGTGCTGTGTGCCCTCTGGCCAGGCACTGCCCTCTCTGAGCTCAGGCTCCCAGGTAGGAGGAACATCCGGCCCGGCCCCTGCATTGTCCCCATGCTGAAGGCGTCACAAGGATGGGCAGGCCACGTCCTGGTTCAGGGTCACCCAACCCCACGGTGGGGAAGGAAGAAGCCCGGGGCACCCTCCCACCACTCTGGTGGGGCTGGGGTCTCCAAAAGCAATCAGTTTCACCGTTTCTGAGAACTTACAGAGTCCCTGCTCTGTCATGGGGCAGATGGGGAAACTGAGGCGCAGAGCAAGGCGGGGCTGGCCACGCAGCCCTCCGCGCCTCCGTTTCCTACTTGCTTGGGAGGGGTGTGGGGCTCGAAGGGAGCCGGGCTCTGGGTCGTTTCGACCCCGGTGGGGGAGCGGCACGGCGGCCGGTCCTACCCTGCCCGCTCCTTCAGCTTCTTGTCCGTGATGCCGTCCTTGGACACGAGCTTGTTAAACACCAGGATCCCGATGACCATGTTCACCTGCAGGGCAGGGAGGAGCGGCTGTGGGGGGGCCCCGGGTCAGGAGAGGGGCTCCAGGGAGGAGGCAAAGCCCCTCGGGCGCTCTGCCGGCTGCCCTCACACTCGTCCCTTTACCCCGCCGTCCCCTTCCAGAGCCCCAGCCGCTAGGTGGGGTTCTCCGTGCCACACGGTCCCCCCCCCACCGCCCAGGGCTGGGCACTGCGGCTCGAGCCTCCCACGTGACGGGTCCCCAGGCCCATGGCCATCCCCACTGGGGTCGGCAGTTTATGAAGCTGGGATGGAGTCCAGAGGTCAGAGGCCGGGCTGGGGTCACCGTGAGCCTGTCCCTGCCCAGAGTGGGACTGACCAGAGCAGTCAAACACGCGAGCGGGCTGGCCGAGCCGCACTGCTGGGGCACTTGGCCCACTCAGACCACAGGAGGGACCTCAGGGGACCTCCAGTCCAGCCGCCGCCCCGCGTCCCCTCCTTAGCGTCCCTGCGACTCGTGCGCCTTCCGCACACGAGCTCGCCCAGCTCAAGCCGGACCTGACGCCACCTCAGGACACCTCCTGCCTGGCTCTGCCTGAACCACATGCTCTCCGCACCGCGCAGCCCTTTAGGGACCTTACTCGGGGCCGCCACCCCACAGGCGTCTCCCCTCAATCCCCCAGCGCTGGGCACCTGCCCCTGGAAGTGCTTCTGGGTGTTGAGGCTAGTCTGCTGCCCAGACTGCCGCCTCCGACAAAGAGAGGCTGTCCCCAGCGTCCCAGCCATCCGCCTCCTCCACGGCCCGCAGGCGCTGCTCTCCCCTCCCCTCTGGCCTCCTCGCCTGGGCGGAGGCGGCTCCCAGCTCACGTCCTCGCTCCCCTAGGGCTTCCACTCTGCAGAGAGGCTGCCTGACCCCCAGCCACGTTCCTGCGTCTCAGGCGGGGACTGGGACTCCATGGATCCCTGGACCCGGAGGTCTGGGGAGGCCGACTCCCCGCAGCCCCCCAGAGCCAAGCTCGTGGCCGCACACACGCCCCAGCCCTGCCTCCCGCCGTCTGGGTGAAAGCAGCTTTCCCGGGTGACAGCGCTGGGGCGGGAGAGGGCAGGACACCAGTGGCCGCCGCCCCGCCGGCAGCAGGCTCTGTGCCTGCCTTGCCCTGCGTGTCCCCATGTTACAGGAGAAGCCCCGGGCAGGAGCGCGCGGCGGGTCAGGACCGGCCCTGCCCTCCAGATGCTTTGTGGGAAGGGACGTGGGGGGCTCCTGCCTCTGACATCCCCCCTCCTGGGGCGCCTGCCCTTAGAAGGCCCGGCCCACTGCCTAGTGGCCTTCAAATGCCCGGCACGCTGCCGCTTCCCTGCCCGCTGTCTTCTAGGAATAAAGGAGCTGGTTCTGGCTGGGGCTGGCCCACGGATTCTGCCCACTCACTCCACCCCCCACTGGCTCCCCCAACTCGTGCCCCCTGCGGGCTCAGCCTCCCCTGGGTGCCCCGGGCTTCACTTTCCTCTGCCCTGTCCAGCCGGCGCCCGAGCCTGGCTCGGATATGACAACAAGGAGGTGTGGCCCTGCCCGGAGAGCAGGACTCTGCAGACGCGATGCCCTTTCCTGGGGGCAGGCGGGAGGGGAGGGCGAGATGGGCTCCGAGCCAGGCCCGGCAGAAGCCACTGATCTCGGGATACCCCCTGAGCAGCCTCCCCCTGCTCATCCGTAACCAGGGGACAATAGCCCTGTGTGCATGTGGCACTGTCTCTCAACCCTCACCAAGTGGACGTGGGCACAGCAGGAAAAAAAAACACTGAGGGTCAAGCAAGGGGAGGTGCTTCCCTCCTCCAGGGGGTGACGGGCTGGCCCCATCGAGGGGAAAGCCCCAGGCCTAGCCGCGCCCCCTGCTGCCCCGGTCATCCGTCTGTCCGCCTTCCCCGCCCTATGGTCACTCGCTCATCAAATCCGCAAGACCTCCTGGCAGGTACACAGCCGGTGCCCAGCAATCAGGCAAAATGTGCTCAGAGAAACAAAAGGCCGCCAGCCCAGCCCCGCCTCTGCACCCCTGCGGCAGGTCAGGGGGCTGATCTGTGGACACCACCCACCCCTGGTGATCAGGGCAACCCTGATGGGGCAGCAGGTAAAACCCAAGTCCGACCCAGGGGGAGGCGAGGGGCTCAGCCTGGGATGTCGGGATTGGGGTCAGTACCAGCACGACGGCCGCGGCCGGTCCCACGAAGGCATACAGCAGTCCCCCCTCCAGGGAGAGCCAGCAGCTGGGGAGGGAGACACGCTGGTTAGCGGCCAGGCGTGAGCCCCCATCCGGTCACACACTGGGCACCACCAGCTTCCCAGGAGGGCAGTGTGACGCTGAGAAGTGGCAGAAGGAGGCCAGGTGACCGCACACTCTTTAGCTGCAGAACCCACGGGAGCCCCCAGGCAGCTGACAGACAGAAGTCTACAGATGCAGAAGCAGGTCCAGAGCAGGGGACCACACAGCAGAGGGCCCGGCCGCCAGAGGAGGGTACCCTGACCGTCCCCCTCCCCCGACTCTCCCCCCGGGCCGGGCTCCCCAACTTGCCTCACAGACCCTCCTCAGTCTCACGTGCAGACCCTCTTTCCTGACATGATGCCAAAATGCTGGGCTGGGTCCCCGGCCTGGACTTCCATCCACCTACTCAACCCAGGCCCTCTGCATCAGGCCCCCTGCTCACACGATGACCTGGGCCCTCCACCAAACTCGGTCACCAGCCCCAGCCTCACGTCCCCGAATCTCCTGGACACCACCCAGGGCGGTCCACAGGAGCGCTGAGCCCAGTGAAGGCCGCTCTGCTTCCTGCATGTGCTGTGTCCTCTGCCCCGAGCTCTCTATGCCACGCCACGCGCCAAACGCACAGCTCTCCATCCTTCAGAGCCCCGCTGCGACACCCCATCTCCTCCTGATCCATCCCCGAGCCCGGCAGGCTGGGTGTTCCTTCCTCTCAGCTCTGGGGATGGTGTTCATACTTCCTTCCCAGTACTCACCCCACGGGTTCTCATTCGAGTGCAGGGCGGTGCCTCAGGGCCTGGTCACGTCCTGTCCCCCTGGGGCTCTGCAGTGAGCCAGGCCTGCACAGCCCCGTCAGCCCCTCCTCCTGCCTCTCGCTGCCCTGTTCTTCCCCACATCCACAGCCACGGCCCTCCAGGCCTTGGTTCCTCTCCCCCAACCTTGGGAAGCCACACAGCCTCCAGGATAACCCCGAGCTTCCTGGCTTGGCATTCAAGGCCCCTGGACCTGGCCCAGCCGACCCTTCAGGGCCTCAGTGACTTCATCTGTGAAATAGGCACCCCTACCTGCCCTGCCCTGCCCAGGGGCCATACAGCCCCCCTTATCCCCACACTGGCGCAGGGGTGCATCCCCTATCGTGCGGATGGGGAAACTGAGGCTCTGAGAGGCTAAGGCACCTGTCTAAGGCCACGGAAGGAGGAAGTGAGGGCTCCAACCACCCCAAGCCCTGTTTCTCTCGACCCCGCTGCCCACTGCCGGGAGGAGCTGGCTGATGGGAGGCAGGGTGCCTCCCCAGGGCCCGGCCTCCAGCTCCCGGGGCCCTCACTCTCGCCCAGCCTTGACTTTCTCATCTGCGAGATGGGTGCCCAGCCAGCCCTCACCTTCTAGGGCAGTGGGAGGGTCTGGGGGAGCCGTGCGGCCTCCACCACGTCCCCACCCCGCCCCGACTCACTAGTTCATGGTGCTGTACCCTCTGGCCTTGGTAAATCCCACAGAAATGGCCACGACCAGCGCAGGGAGCCCTAGGGGAGGAGCAGAAAGAAAGGGCATCGGTCCCCCCACCGTCCAAGGCCCCGCCCGTCTCAGGAGGGGGAACAAAACGCACCTCTGAAGCCCCTGAACAGAGGGTGACACTGAGCGTGTGAGAAAGGGGACAGGAGGTGGACGAGGAGGAGGACCCACAGAAATGGGGGGGGGCGCCGGAGCAGCACGTAACACGGGACGCCCAGCCACGGCTGAACTCCAGGTAAAGGAAGGAGAAACTTTCTATCGTGAGTATAGCCCAAATACTGGATGGGACGTCCTCATACCACAGAGTTACTCCCTCACCTGACATTCAAACACAACGAGGCAACCCCGTGGGGTGTAGGCCTGGAGGGAATCTCAGAGGACAGAGAGCTGCCAGGGGCCGGGAGGAGGGCCGGGTCACAGAGGGGTGCCCCGCCGCCCGCCGGCCCCGTGGCGCTCACCCCAGCCCAGGCACAGGAAGCGCTTGCGGACGAGGCGGTTCCGGAGGCGGCCCGTCACGGCCATGTAGGACTGCCAGGCCTCGGTGAGCACCCAGCAGAAGGACGACAGGAAGAAGAAGTGCAGGAAGGCGGCCACCAGCGTGCACACCACCTGCGCGGGCGGGAGAGGCGGAGAGGCGCTCGCTCCCCGGACCCCGCCTGCCCCCCAGACCCCGCCTGACCCCCGACCCCGCCTGCCCTCCAGACCCCGCCTGCCCAGGCGGCCCTGCCTGCCCCGGCGAGGGCCCGAGCCCAGCGTCACACCACCTGCGCGGGCGGGCGGGAGAGGCGGAGAGGCGCTTGCTCCCCTGACCCCGCCTTCCCCCCCGACCCCCGCCGGCCCAGCGTCCGCACAGTGACCAGATCAACTCCCCAGGCAGGACGCCAGCCAGCGCCCACCTGCTCCACCACCCTGAGATGGGCTGTGGTACATCGCGGCCCTGGTGGGTGCTTGCGCGACTCCACCCACAAACTGCCAGGGACAGACACCCCTCTCCCCGGCTTCCTCACCCACTCACACGTGCACCAAACGCCGGAGCCCACCCAAAAGCCCCGGCCTGAGCCCACCCGCTCAGCAGCTGGTCACCGGAGGCCACACGGCGAGGTACAGACAAGCTCAGACAGCCCGGTACCAATGGTGGGCCAGGGCCGGGGCTTGAGCTGGTTCATCTCAAAGCACCAGTCCAGCTGGAGACTCCAGACACCAAGTCCCCATGCCCTGGCCAGGTGACAGCCCCCTCCAGACTGAGCCACGTGGCTGCCGCGGCCAAAGGGCAGCAAAGGGGTCTGCACAGCTCTGGCACCCTCCTTCCTAAGCTTCCCAGGGTCGAGGCTTCTGCCGTGGGGCATCACCACCACCGCCATCCTGGACGCTGAGACGCGCGCGGCACAGCGCAGGCCGCTTACCTTATTGCGGGTCTGGGTCTGCCCAATGAGGATGAGGGCGTTGGAGGAGATGATAGACAGACAGAAGTTGATGAGGATGACGGACCGCTCTGAGCGGATGTACCTGTGGGAGAGGGTGGGCGGCCACGATCAGTGCCCAAAAGGGTCTCAGCTTCATAAGACCCGGGCTGCTGTGGCCACTAAGGCCAGCGCCACCTCCGCCCTGCAGGCACCGCGGCCGGCACCAGCACCATCGTCATCCCCACCATCTCCAGCTCCATCACCACCACGTTCCTTCTCTGGGTCGCCAGCTCCATGGGGTCCTGAACACAGCTCACAGGGAAGGAGGTGCTTTGAAGACCGTGGGCCAAAACCTCAGAACCACAGCGGCCTCGGGGGAGGGGCTGGGCCAGGGGGCCAAGCACGCCTCCAGGGGATTCAGGACAGATGGTCTGGGAGGGGCACTGGATGTTTCCGGGTCACTGACCCTCCGGTGCCTCTGCCCTTGGGCAGGATGGGGTGGTGGGGGGCAGGAAAGCAGAGGCCGCGCCTCCCCCGATGGCCACATCGACCCCTCCTCGCTGGCCTCTGGCTGACATCGTGCTGCCCTTGGAGCTGACGCACTGGGAATCTGGCTGGGCCCAGCGGGTGGCTGCTGGGCGGGTGACCTTGGCTTGACCCTCCCTGTCCTACTGTCCCAAACCCCTGCTCCTCCGGGCCCAAAGTGGGACGCTGGGGGAAGGGAGTCTGTGCACATGTGTCCCTCGCCCCAGGGCTGGTGACCGGCTGGGACGGGGTCGCCCCACACCCCAGGGGCCAACACTGGTCAGACAGCACCCAGGGCACAGGGGTCTGTGAAGAGGCCTTGTGACCTGGGGGAGGGGGTGTGGGGCAGGCGGCCCAGCACAGGCCCCCATCCTGACACTTCACCCCGGGCTTGGGGAGTGACCTTGCACGTCCACGTGACAGAACAGACAACAGGCAGGGAAGTCGTGCTCTTGGGGTCCCCGTGGTCACGGGCCAGGGTGCTCAGCTGGGGAGTGGGCTCGGGGCGCACCTGCCAGCACCTGTGAGCGGTGGTGCGGGCACAGCGCCAGGCAGGAGCAGGCAGGCCTGGCATCCCTGGCCTGCACCTGTGCCCCCACCATCAGTGCCCTGCAGCGTCCACGGAACAGCCGCCAGGGAGGGCGGGGTGGTGGTGACGACGGAGTGACAGGTGCTGCTAACTGGGAAGCTGGGGAGGAAGGATGCTGGGTCCCCGCCCCCCACGGCTGCCCTCGATGGGAGAAGGGATAAGACTCGACCCCAGTCACCCCCTTCCTGGGAACTGTGTGCACCGTCCGCTCCCCACCCCTGGCCCCCCGGAAGCACCACCTCCACACGGAGACGTAGATGATGATGAGCATGAGCAGGGTCAGGGACGACACGCCGCAGCCCACGATGAGCGTCACCGACGGCACGGCCACCTTCTCCATGTTCTGGTGGGTTCCGGGGGCGGGGGACAGAGAACAGGGTGAGGGGGCCCAGGCAGACGTGCAGACTGAGGGCCCTGCAGGCTGCGGGGGACGCCGGGGGAGCCTTCCCCCTCCCCCCCTGCATCCTCCGTAAGCGCCCCTGCCCCGCAGCCCTCGGCCGCCCTCCTGCAGCGCTCCGAGCAGCCCCCAACACCAGCACCTCTGGCCTGGGCTGTGCCCGGTGAGGGGTCTCATCTCCTGCTGAGGGCAGGGTCTTTGTCTGTGCCCCGCCCCGGCCCCACTGGTAGAATTAGAGTTGTGTGCCCAGCCTGGCAATACGCCCCCCACCAATCCCAGGGAAGGACTCCCCCACCCTGAGTCACAGGTGAGGTCACGGAGGCAGCAGGCCCAGCGCCCCGCCACGGACAGCTCTCCCTGGCTCCGTGGCTCTGCAGTTCCAGCCGCGGGCAGAAGCCACCGCTCTCTGAAAGGGGCCCAAAGCTCCAGCTGCATCTAACGGGGCACTCAGCGCCCACCCCCCCAGACCTGGCCCCTCCCTGACACCCACTCCACCCACAGCCTGCACCAGGCGCTCGACCACCTCCTCCCTCCGCCAGGCCCCTTCCATCTGGGCTGGCCCTCTGCCCTCCACGCCCCCAGGCCAGCCCCCGGGCTCTTCCCCAAGCAGCAGCCACTCTCAGAGTCTCCCATGCCACCCCACCACGGCCCAAACTGTGTCCGAAGGCCCCAAAGGCCACCAGGCCTGGCCCTGCCCCCCTTCAGCTCGTGAGACCACCCCCCCGCACTGGGCTGCCCCCTCGTTCCCACTCAGCGCCTGGCTCAGCCATTCCCTCTGCCAGGATGCCCTGCCCAGCCGTCGCGTGGCAGTGCATCGGGCCATTCTGGTCTTCACTTGTCCCCTCTCAGAGGGGCCAACGGACCCCACCGCTCCCCACCACGTGGCCCAGTGCAGCCCTAAGCACCGGCTGGTCCTTGCTTACGCATCCCTGCGTGCCCCCCGACGTGACCGCGTGAACCACGGCCACACCACAGCCCAGTGCCCAGCACACACGGCAGGCGGACCGCGTGTACTTGCTGAGGAATGACCCAGGTCCCTCTGTGTCCAAAACCCAAAGACAAATGGAGGGACCGGAGAGAGCGAGCACCCACGGCTTCCAGGGCTGGAGATGACGGGAAAGCTCGGCCAGGGGACGAGGGGCTTCTCGTGGGCTCCCCACCCCAGAGCTGGCACCTTCCTGCCCATCCCAAGTCTAACTTGGCCGACACCCTTCAGACCCCTGCTGACCCCAGCACGTGGCAGAGCGAGACTCCCACCCACTTCCTAAAGCCACGGTGGCCCTTTCTGCCCTCAGATGGGACCTTCCACCTTCCTTGGGAGCCTAAGGTCCCGGGGCTCCTGCACAGGGCACCCCAGGGACCACCCCACTTGACACAGCTGCCCCCCCCCACCCCCATGGTGACCGTGCTGTGCTCTCCATCCGAGGCCTGGACTGCCCTTCCCCACACTGGAGGCACCACCTCCCGCCCCCAGGCCCCTCTGCTGTCCCTCTGTCCCAGCCCTGTCCCATGGCTGGGGGTGCCTGTCTGTCCTTGCAGCCTGGTCTCCTCATGTCTGTGAGGCCCCCTCGGCCCGGCCTAGCATGGACGCTAGGTCAATGTGACTGGCTGGATGAATGGAGACCAGGAAGGCAGGCTCCGGAAAAATTGAGAAAGTCGTTCAAGGTCACCCAGGCAGTCAGCGATCCCTGGGGGCCTGGCCCGGGTGAGGCTCCAGCACAAACTTCTGTGTTTCCATACAGGCAGTCGGAGGGCCCCGGGGAAGGAGGGGGACTCCGGGCTGCGGCCAGCACCCCTGAACTCACCAGGTAACCTCAGAGCCCTGGCCAGCCACGCAAGTCACGGGTGGCCGAGTAAGTGGCTCAGGCCTGCTTCGTGGCTGGCTCCGGCCCCGACCTCCGTGGCCATCTGCCTCCATCTGCCCTCATTAGGCCTGGCAGCCACATGCCCGCCAGCTCGCCCACCTGCCCTCCCATGCCCTCCTCCTCCTCTCCGCCTGGCTCATCCGTCACTTCTGACAGCCCTAGCCCTGCAGGTTCTCAACAATGTGGGGAGGGAACAGGTAACAGAATTGTGGGCAGGGGTGTCAGGGATCTCAAGGTCTTGTTGGGAGGGCTGGACCGGAGACCTTAAGGGTGAGAGACTGGCCCCAATCCACACAGAGAGCAGGCAGAAGCAGGCCGGCCTCCTGCTGGAGACTGGCTCCCCAGCCAGGCTCCGTGCCACCCCAGGGCCTTTGCACATGCTGGTCCCGCCACCCAGTGCTCTTCCCCTGACCTTCACACGGCTGGCTCTTCTCTCGGCTTGGCTGTCACCTCCGCACAGAGGCTCTCGCGGAACATTCAATCTGAGCCAGCCCCTCATCTCTCTGTCCATCACCTTGTCTTGAGTCTCTTCAGGGCACTGGCCCCTCCACCCCCCACCGTTACTTGTCATTTACGTGGTTGTTGTTAGTTTCCACCACGTGAATACCCTACCTGCAATCTTCTCCCAACTCTTACACGTCTCATGTGCCCTAAACACTGATTTCCTTCCTATGGCACTGTCTTTATCCCGTCTCTGCTCCAACACCACACGTGGCTCACAGCTACCCACGCGAACGAGCCCTACTCCAACATTGCCTGATCCCTGATCCCGGTCACACGCTGAGCCTTGATTCTGGTCAGATTAGTAGCCCAGTTTCGGGCACATCACAGAAGCGACGCCACCAACAACGATGCCTCACAGACTGTTTACTACACGCCAGGCTGTGTGGATGCTGTAAATACCTCACCAGGTTCAGTCCCCACTGAGGCAGGTGGCCTCGCCCCCTCAGATGTGACTCAGAGCAGTTACTCAACCCTCCGTGGTCACAGGCCTGCAGCGGCACAGCCAGGACCTGACACTCTGGCTGCACGCAAGGGGGAGGATGCCTGGGTCTCATCTTCCTTCACTCCATGCCCCCCGGGATCTAACCCCTCCCTGGCTCCTGGGATGTAACCACAGCACCCCTTCTCTTCCGTCCTCTCTGGGGGCCTTGCTCTGGACTCCGGTCCCGAGACCACTCCATACCCCGAGATGCCAGCAGCCTCTGCCCGCTCAGACCGAATCCCCACGCCCCACGCACACACCCAACTCCGCGGGTGGAGACAGGCAGCATCCACCCCCACCCTCAGCCCAGCTCTCCGCTGCCACCACCCCACCTGCTGGTGGGTTATTCCGCCCTCACACCTGCTGGGATCCCTCCAGGACCCAAGCCCACCACCTCCCAGCCACCCAGCTCCACTGACCTCGGGCTGAAGCTCTAGCTCACCCGGGCCCCGGCCTCGCTGCAGCGCCCGCGCCCCAGCCCTGCCTGCCCTCTGAGCTCCACCCGATCTCCCGCTTGCTTCTTGCCTTTCTCACCTTCCCTGGGGCGACCATCACTCCTCCCCACCGAGCCTGCTGGGAACTCCTGCTCACCCCTCAGGGCCCTACTCCACACCTCCTCCTTGTGCCCGTCTCCCAAGCTACCCCTGGAAGGAAGGAGGCTGGTGCTGAGCCCCCAGAGCGCGTCCTCCCTCCAGCCTGGGCTTGTCTCCCCGTCAGACCCTGTGTCCCTCAAGGGCCCAGCTGCAGGCACTCAGAGGGGTCGGCACAGCGTGATGGGCTGCAGGACAGCAGTCTCCCGCTCCCTCTCGGCCCTTGCCCACTCAGCATCTCTGGGGCCAGAGCTGGCTGGGAAAAGAGAGGAAGGTGGCGATAGATCTGAGAGCAGGTGAGCACAGGGGAGCAACCAAGCACAGGCCAAGCCCCCCCCCGCAACCCCGCGCCCTCCCAGCATGCTCCTCTGAGCCACGCCCAGGCCTTCAGGGGGTCACAGGATCAGCCAGAGCCCACTACTATGCCATCTGACAGAGGAGGAAACTGGGGCTCCCAGTGGCCAGGCAGCCTGCCCTTGGTCCCACGGCCACTGACAGCTCCCGAACCCTCGGACTCAGCTGCCTCCTCTGGGATGTGGGGATGGGGTGCCCCGACCTGCCAGCCTGCGTCTCACCCTCCTGTGCAGATCAGGCTGACACCAGATGCCCCTCTGACTGCAGCTGCTGATCCCCCCTCCTAAACAAAGCCTTGAACCCTTCAGAGACCAAAGCTCTGCCTGCCCACCCTGGCACAGGGCTCCCGTCCGCTCACCCTCAGAGGCACCAGTACCGGTCAGCTCTTCCTAGAAAGGCCCCCTGGGCATCCCACTCCTCCGCCCCTGGCGTTCCACCAGCGTCAGCTGCCCACCCCTCACCCAACACGCTCTCCATGCCAGGTGGCCCAGGGCTCAGCCCCTGAGCGGGATGCCACGTTTCGTGGATGCAGTGGCCCTGCCACGCTCCAGGCCCCATCCAGGAGGGTCCCTGTCAACCGGCAAGCCCTCGCAGCCACCCGGAGCAGCATGGGGCCATTTCTGTTTTACAGGTGAAAAAACCGAGGCTCAGAGAGACTGAAGGCCAGTGTAGGGTCACCGTGTGTAAGGGACAAGCCTGCATTTCAAGATTCGACTGGCACTGACCTCCTACAGGCCAGACCCTGGGCTGGGAGAGGGGATCTGGGCATGCGTCCTGCTCTGGAGCCCCCCCTGCCCCCCAAGGAAGGGCAGCCCCCAAGGTGGGCCCTGCCCTGCTTGCTCCGGCCTCGCAGGGGACCCAGGAAGTCCCAGCCCCATTGGTTTCTCCCCTGTGCAGAAAGCCATCTCTTCCGGGGAGCCCCCAGCATGGCCCCGGCTGCTGCCTTCAGGGGCCTGCCCCCAGAATCAGCAACACCAACAGTCCTGTCACAGGGACAGCCTGAGGGGGAGGGCACACTGTGATCAGGGCCAAGACCACAGATCCCTGTCCAGCAGAGTCACCCCAAGACTTTGAGCAAGCCCCCCACCCCAAGCCTCGATTTCCCTGTTGATAGAAGGGTTAGTGGCAATGACCTCTAAGGTCCTGTCCAGCTCTGACCCTCCAGGGGATCCTGGCTGACAATATCGCTCTCTCTCCCCACATCTCAGAGGACAAAGGAGGGGGGCAGACTGTTCTCAGAGAGGCCTGGAACCATCTTCCACATGGAAACTGGGGTTCCATGAGAAGAGAGCTGCGCCACCCCCATCTGACGAGGGCCAGCCACCCCAAACGTCCCCAAATCGGTGTCCCACTCCCAGTCCGTCCTCCATATCTGCTGCCTGAGGATCCTTCCACACCAGGCCGGGGCCAGGGGGCTCAACGAGCAAAGACCCCTACCTTTTCCCTCCTCGGGGAGCCTAGTGACCCAGCTGGGGGATCCGGCTTTCCTAGGTCCAGCGAGTGCAGCTTGGCCCTGGGCAAGAGCGCCCACCAGCCCCAGTTGGCCGGCCCCAGCCAGCAAGCTGGCCCCAGATGCTGTCGCCATAGAAACTGGCAGCCCCCACAAGAATCACGAGAACAAAAAGGAGGCCCCTGAGATGATGGGGCCTTCCTGGGGAGGGCTGCCAACCTGGGCCAAGCCCAGCACCCTCTCCACCCCCGGGACCCCTACTTGGGGACGCAGCTGCCTCCAGAGACCACCGTCCACTTGGAGTGGGTGGGGAAGGACTCCAAGGAAGGTGGCAGCTCCTCCCCCTCCCTCTCCCAGGCAGGCCAGGAGCCTGCCGCCGGCTGGGGGAAGGCACCCCACCAAGTGAAGGTGTCTACCCGGCTCTGCCAGGCCAAGCCTTCCTCCAGCCCCTAGGGCCCGGGGCCCAGACTGCCCGGCTCCCCTGAGGACCGGCTCCCTCCAGGGTCCTAGGCCCCCAAAGAGAGTGGGGGGGGACTCACCCATCAGTCACTCTCGGGGCCCCGGCCCGGCTCCTCCCAGGTCAGTCCCCAACTCCACACCGCCACCCACTCAGCTCCCACCCGCCCTCTCTAGAGGCCCGGGCCCCGCCGGCCAGGCCACGGGGGGCGGCGGGGCGCAGCCCCCCTTCCCCGAGCCGACCCCGGAGGCGACAGTCCGCCCCGGAAGCCCCCGCCCCGCGCGCCCCCGCCCCCGCCCGCCGCGCGCCCGGCTGGGGTCTCACCGCGTCGGCGCTGAGCTGGGCTAAGATGGCGAAGGTGGAGAGCCGGTCACAGAGGCAGCGCGTCCGGAGGGCGTCGAGGGGCACCGTGCGGCAGCCGCGCCACGACCAGGGCCCGAGCTGCGGGGGGGCGGGGGAGGAGGGTCTGGGGGGCGGGACACACGGGGGGAGGGGAGACAGGGGCGGCGTGAGCGGCTGCCGGCCGCGCCCGGGCCCCGCGTCCCCGGCCCGCGCCCGCACCTGCGCCCGCCGCCGCGCGCACCCCGCCGGCCCCCGGAGCCCCGCGCCCCATGGCCGCCGCCAAGCCACGGGAGAGCGACTCGCGGGAGCGCGGGCCTGCGGGGCCGGCGGGGTGCCGAGCCCTGGCCTCGCGCCCGGAGAGCGCCCCGCCCCAGCGCCGGGCCGGGAGGGGCGCGTGGGCGCACGTGGAGCCGGGCGCCAGCTGGGGGGCGCGGCGGCCTGCGGTGCGCGCGCGGGCCGGGGCGGGATGAGGGGCGCCTCTGCGCCTTCGCCCCCGGACCCCGCGTCGCGCTGGTGACCTTGGGACCGCCCCGCTCCCACAGCCACCTCCCCCGGCCCCGATAGGCCTTCCCCACGGGGTCGAAGAAGCAGCCTGAGCGTGCCCCCTGCCGTCTGACCCAGGGCCCTCTTGCTGTCTGCCGCTCGGGTGGCTCTGGTTCCCTTGAAACCAGCGCTTGTTAGGGCCTCAGTGCGCCGGACTGAACTACTCTGCGAACCAGTCGCTGTTGATCTAAGTCCCCCACCCCCATGCCGGCCCACTTGTCTGGCAGCGTCCAGTCAGGCACGCCCGCAGAAGGTGCCCATGGAGTGCCCTCCCCAGGGCCCTGGACCTGCAGGCTGGAGGGCTCCAGGCTGAAGAGTCGAGACTGAAACCGCCGTTCGGGAGCCACAGCTGGGAGTGGTCTCCTGACCCCAGGGCCGTAAAAGCCCCCTCGCCCCCCAAATAACTCAGACCCGGTGTCTGCCCCGGGACTTTGGGGGGAAATTCCAGGTCTCTGCGGCAAGGGTCCACCCCCGGCCCGCCCTAGATCCCTCAGCCCCAGCCCCAGAAGGAGGGAGCGGCAAGGTGCCTTCCAAAGCCTTCAGCCTGTCTCCCCCATCCCAGCCCCTCTGTATGGAAGGCGGGCTGGGGGCTGAGTGGCTCCCACCCTGTGCACTCCCAGGGGATCCCTGACCCCCACACACTGAGCAGGCGTCTGCTCAACACCTGGATTTGCAAGCAACCATCCTGGGCTACCTCCTGGCTGTGTCACCTGGGAAGTCAGCTACCAGCCCTAGCTTCAGTTTCCTCATCTCTAAAATGGGGAGGAGACGGTCGGGAGGATGACGTGGGACACCGTCAAGGCCCCACCCCCCGCCCCAGCCCAGCACCTGCAAGAACGTCTTTAGGAAAGCTTAGGGTCTCAGCTTCGGGCATCCCAGAACCCAGAGCTGCTTCTGTTGAATTTGAGATGTTATACAATCTCCTTTCTGAGCTTCAGGCCCCAGGGGAGAAGGGACACACTCTGGGCCCGCTGGATGCCCTCGAGTCTGCTTTTCTCTCTTCATTTTCCCCCCATGGGGAAGGGCCTGCCCCTGTTTTACAGAGGAGGAGAACTGAGGCCCAAGGTGACAGCTAGGCAGAGGCTAGGCCCTGGCTCCGCGGGGTGCATCAGGGCTCTGTGGCCCCAGAAGACCCCCTCCCCCACGCCTGTCTGCTACTCTCTGAAGTGCAGCAAGAGGAGGGGACAGCCCTCTCACTAGCACTGGCCCCTGAGCCCATGGGGGCCAGGGTTTGGGGGGCCCAAAGCTCATCCATCTTAGGGGCCCTCATAAAGAATGCCTGGGAGGGCCCCCGGATGACCACGCCTCCACCTGAGCCATCCCAGCTTGGCCCACCTGAACCCATGCTGGCCCGGGAGGAGCCGAGGTGTGCCTGACGACACAGCACAGCAGGGCCCAGGCAGGGCCAGGGCCAAGGCCACAGCCTTGACCGCAGCCCCTGGGATGGAGGCCAGGGGATCGGCTGCCTGTGTGGTCCCACCTCCCGGGCCGCCATCCTGCACACCCGGCGTCCCTGGCGTGGAGTGGAGCAGAAGTCAAGACCTATTAAGGCCCTGGTAGAGACCTCTTCTCCCCTTCCTTCCTCTAGAAAAGAAGACCCCGATAACCACAGAACCAGAAACAAGACCTGGGGGATGGAAGGATCAGGAAAGGGAGGGCGGGGCCCTGGAGAGGCCTGGGAGATCCAGCCTGGTCCTCCCGTACCCTCAGTGGGGGTTTATCAAGGCCTCACTCAGCCGTGCTGGGCACATCACACTCCTATCTCCCCTCATCCCCCAGCACCACGCAGAATGGGCACAGAGTGCTGAGCCCCAGCTGCCCTCGGTCCCTCCCACCCCCAGAGCACCCCATCCTCACGCCTGGGGTGCGCGTGCAAGCCACTGACCAGACGCCAAGACGGCCAAGGAAGTGCAGGCCAGAAGTCCCCAAGACCCAGGACGCTGCGGGGAGGAGGCCTGCGGGCTGTTCCGGCCTGGAGACAGCGCCTGCCTCTCGCTCAGGCTTGCCCACGACGCTGGCCGCGTGCCCACTCCTAAGCGCAGGAGTCTGTGGCCGGCCGGTCCTGGGTTCAAGTCTCAGCTCTAGTTTTCACAGTCCAGGCACGGACGCTGCCTCAGCCCTCCTGCTCTGAGTGGGGGGGAGGACCCTGAACCCATCTTTTCTGCCTGCTGAAGGCTGCTGGGAGGGTTGGGAAGGGACAGCACCCCGAGGCCCGGGGTGAGGGGAGCCAGGCTGGCTGGGGCCGGCAGGCTGGCAGGTTCCCAGGCAGTGCTGGCGGGTCTGCAGGGCGCCAGGCTGACAGCGGCTGGCCACCTCCTGGGAGAAGGCCAGCCCAGGCTGCTGGTTAGCCCCACAGGACTCCTGCTGTGGGCACTAATTAGCTTATCAGCCTCCCAGAGGAGGGGATGACGAGGAGCACTGACCACTCTGGTGACGGGTTCGGCCAGGGCTGCCCCTGCAGCCTCAGGCCACGGAGGGCACGAGGAGGCCTCCGCCCCTGGTCCAGAGAACCAGCTGCTGGGGCTGGCAGCCTGGGAGGTGGGCAGCTTCTGGGCTCACCCAGACCCTGCAGGACCTCAGTGCAGGCTCCCTGGCCTTGGCCTCTCCCCACTCCACTGTCCCCCTGGCTCTGGCAGGCCACTGACACACGACACAGGGACAGGGACCCTCTCCTCGTCCCCTCCCCCACCTCAATATTAATAGCTTCCTGTGCATTTTATCATTTAATCTTTGCAATAATCCTCAAGTCAGCTGTGTAGATATAGAAACTGAGGCTCAGAGAAGTGGTATGATTGCCCGAGGCCACACAGCAAGACAGCAGGAGGGCCAGGATTCCAGTTTTTTATCTGTCTGACCAACCTACAAGGCCTACAGTATTTGAGCCACTGAACTCCGAGGAGCAAATCTGAAAGGGACCCTCAAGGATGGCCCAAGGCCCAGACCAGGCGGAGGGTGGCCTGCCTAAGGCCCGTCCCACACCAGGGCAGAGCTCAGTCAATGGAGGTTTCCCAGGCCATTAGCTGAGCTTCCTGTGTTGCGCTGGGCATCAGTTGAGGGCTGGCTGGAGCAGGACAGGGGGGCGGTGGTCCCTGACCGGTGGACCCTCACTTGCATCTTAGGCACACCCTGAACTGGGAAAGGTCAGGGGACCCTCAGCCCTCTTTCTTCAACAAAACCTCCAGGACGTATCCTCTTATACCCACAACATCTGGAAGTTCTTCACCATGTCTGACCGAAATCCTTCCTGCTGCAGGTGACACCTGTTACCATCTCTGCAACACAGGCAGGTCGTTCCCTCCTCACACACACTCCCACATGTGGGAGACCATTGGTCGCCTCCTGACTGAGCTTCAGAAACGTGGAATATCTGGGTCACAGAGCCACGCCCCCCCTCCCAGGCCCAGGCCCGAGGAATCTGGGTCAGTGACACCCACCTGCGCCTCCCCATCCCCCAGGTCCAGGGCGAGAGGAGGAGCTGGAGCCGGGGCCCCTGCCAGCACCAGGAGGGCGGGAGCCCCTCCCTGCCTGAGTTGACGGGAGGTTGCAGGGGGCCCTGGGCCCCTCAGATCAGAGCTCCCAGAGAAAGGCTGTGCCTCCCCAATCGACCAGGGCCCCCAGGAAGGTCCAGCCACTGCCCACCCCTCTGCAGGCCACCGGTTCCTCACCACAGGCTCCTCCCACCCTGCTCCTACCAAAGCCCCCAAGTCCCCAAACCCAAGGGACAATTTCCCGTCCCTTTTACTCCACTTCTGAGCTCTGAGCCGGCACCCCTCCACACGGGTCCCCACTGTGCGTCCTGACCCTGAGCTGAGACCTGAGTCTCCTCTGCCGCCCCCCACCCCTTGGACGCCTTGGGGTCAGTCCTGAGTACACCGTGCATCCTCCCTTCACCACCACGCCACCCTCATCCACCCTCCTCGCTCCCTGGGCAGCTGTCTCCTGCTCCCGCCTCCCCGGCCCCAAGTGCTCCTTGAGAAAGTGTTAGGCCAGTCACCGCCACGGTGAACGCGGCCCCTCCGGTGGCTGTCCGTGCCCTGCACACCGACCAGCTGGGCCCGGCCTGGACGGCTCCGCCTCCACGGCCACAGCCACGGGCCAGCGCCCTGGCTCTCACGGCGAGGCCGTCCCTGACCCGTGGCCTCCATCCGCGGGTCCTCCCGCCTCGGCCCGGTTCTCCCGCCACGTGTGATGGCCTGATGCTCCCACCTGCATCCTCCTCTGGGAGGGCAGGACCGGGGCCTGGCTGGCTCACCCCGCTGCCCGCACCCCAGTGGGGTCGGAGTGCTTAGCCAGGACTTGCTATGGGTGGACAAGCAAGGCCCCTCTTTGCCGCTCCAACCTGGCGGTGGCCTCCAGGACCCTCCCTCCCTCCTTCCTTCTCATACCTACAGACCCATCAGCAACTGACCTTCCTTGCAAAATGCACTGAGAGTCTCACTTCTGCTCCCCACGCTGTGGCTACCACCCTGGTGGGACCCACCACTGCCAGCCTCCGCCCTGCCCTCCACCGCCTGTCCCCGCGCCACCATTTGAAATATGCCAGGACACGTCATCCTCTGCTCAAGACCTTCCCCGGGCTCCCTCCTCACTCAGGGACCCACAGCCCCTGGGGACTGACCACCCCCTCCCTGAGCCTCCCCGCTCTCCTCCTTGAGCCTCCCCTCCAGCCACACTCAGACCGTGAGCCCCAGCTCCCCGCAACGCCCGCCCGGTGCAGACCCGCCTCACTCAGCACCTGTGCCAGAGCCACAACCTTATCCTGGTGCCCAGGTGAGGTGGCTCAGAGAAGGCAGCCTGGCCCCCACGAAGCTCAGGAGACCCCGCAGGGGACCTCCCCCGGGGCCCAGGGTAGGTGGGAGCCGAGGCATGTCGGAGGCCCTGGGAGGAGGCTCGGCCTATGGCACCCCTCCGTCCCGGTCCCTGCCGTGCCCGGACATGCTCGTCCATCCCCGCCCCGGGAGAAGGAACTGGGCACCCGAGGCCTGTTCCCACTTCTGGGCCAATTCCCTACCGGCCACTCAGAGCTGAGCTGCCTCCCCTATGAAGTGGGCATAAATCCTCCCCCACATGCTGTCCAGGGAGACCATAGGGACACAATGCCCAGCACAGGCCCCGGCACACTCGTGGGACATCAGGGGACAGTAACAGAGGGTGCGTGGAGAGCCCCCCGCCGGCCCGCTGAGCCAGGGCCTTCGCTACATTCAGGATGCCTCCTGCTGGCCCACGAAGCAGGTGCTATTATGGGACTGTGTGCATCAGGGTCCCCTGGGGTTTGATGGGCTAATTCACAGTGGAGTGTGAATGACTCACAGGTGTCCCCCCACACAGCAGAGAGAAGCCAGAGTGGGCACAGCTCACCCCAATGAGGGAACAGGGAGTGGGCAAGGTGTCTCTGCAGGCAGGGGCTTCTAGGAGCCCCTGAAAACTCCTCAGACTGGCCGTCGTGCTCCCCAAACCATGCATTCCAGGCACAAGCCCTGCTGAATCACGCTTCACACATCCAGGGTGCCTACCTCCCACCTCCGCCTACTGACCTCTGACCCACAGACCAAGGCTTGTGCTGAGCCTCCTCTTCCAGGGAGCCTGCCTGGATAAGCCGTGAGTTCCTGAGCGTTGCACCTGGCTCCTCCAACAGGTCCTACCCTGCTGCCGTGCTGGGGCTCCCTTCTTGGGTCCTACCTCACCCAGCGGCTGGAGCTCATCATGACTCCCAAGCACCCCCTCACCCCCACTATCCCAGCCCTGGCAGCCCTGCCTGAATGCGCCAGCCCAGAGGAACCACCGGTGACTCAGAACACAGGCGCCCTCCCCTGCCTCCAGGCCTTGATCTTGACCAGTCCCTCTGACCACACACCCGCCTGTCCCCTGGCTGACTCAGCCTCGTCCTTCGGGGCTCCCCCGAGGCATTGCCATCTCCAGGAAGCCTCCTCAACCTCCTGCTCTGTGCCCAACCCCCATCTGGTCACTGGCCTGTGAGAACCCCCAGGGCAAGCCCAGGTCAGCTCCATCCCCTCTTGGCTCAGGGCCTGGGGGCAATACTTGTGGCCCTGGGGACCCCGGGGGATGGATATCTGCCTGACCTGGGTCTTGCTGAGCGCATCGCCAGGTGAGACCCATGCCCCCTCAGGCCTGCATCCCTGCCCGCGTGGGGCTGGCTCTCGCGGCACTGACAGTGTCTCAGGCTGGCTCAGCATCCGTGGGGCTGTGACCAGGGCCTCCAGGGCTTCTCACGTTCCCCACGATGCCACGATGCCAATCTCCTGGCTCCCACCTGGCACCAGCCACGCTCTGAGTCAGGGCTTCCGGCCGCAGGCCTGCCCCCAGGCTAGAAACCTGGCCATCCTCAGGGCTCAGCGGCTCTTCGCCTGACCCACCCCACCCACCTGGGCAAGGCCACCGGGGCCCCTGGAGAGGCTGGGACCCTGAGCTCCCCAACCTCGCAAGGAAGTCATCTGGCCTGGGAGGGCCAGGGTCCCGCTAAACCCCAGCCTACCTGCCAACTCCTCCCATCTCAGAGCCCTGCACCCCAGGAACCCTACCTGAGCCCTTTGCCCCTCACTCAGACCTTCGCCTGGTGCACCTCTGACCCGGCTCTGTCCAGCCTGTCACCTACCCCTACCAGCTGAGGGGCCAGCGCCTCGACACCCCACCCCCTCACACTCCAGCCGCTGGTGCAGCTGGGGGTCAGGCTGGTCCATCGCTCACTCATTCAGCAAGCACATCCCTCTCCCGCCTGCTCAGGCCCTGTGCTGGGCACTGGGCACCTCCACAGGCACTTCCCTGGCTCCAGGAGATCCCAAACCTCACCACCCTCAGCTGGCCCAGCTTTGTCTCCTCCAAGACACCCTCCCAGACTGCGTGGCCTCGTGAGCGCTCCCCTCTGCCCTCCACCCCACCCTCTCATCTCCTCGGGCTGGCGTCTGACCCTGTCTGCTGCAGTCTACCTCCAAAACTGTGCCATGGGAGCGTCCTGGTTCCCATGGGGGGGCCTTCAAATCCCCCAAAGAGCTGAGACCACCACCACCTCAACTGTCACCACAGCCTCCATCCTCATGGCTCTCACTGAAACTACCACCAACGTCAATAACGTCACCATCACCATCACCACCAACACCATCAACAGCAATACCAGCACTACGTATTAGAGAAATGCAAATCGAAACTACAGTGAGGTATCACCTCACACCAGTCCGAATGGCCATCATCAAAAAATCTACAAACAATAAATGCTGGAGAGGGTGTGGAGAAAAGGGAACCCTCTTGCACTGTTGGTGGGAATGTAAATTGATACAGACACTATGGAGAACAGTATGGAGGGTCCTTAAAAAACTAACAATAGAACTACCATATGACCCAGCAATCCCACTCCTGGGCATATACCCTGAGAAAACCATAATTCAAAAAGACACATGCACCCCAATGTTCACTGCAGCATGATTTACAATAGCCAGGACATGGAAGCAACCTAAATGCCCATCAACAGAGGAATGGATAAAGAAGATGTGGCACATATATACAATGGAATATTACTTAGCCATAGAAAGGAACAAAATAGGGCCATTTGCAGAGATGTGGATAGACCTAGAGACTGTCATACAGAGTGAAGTAAGTCAGAAAGAGAAAAACAAATATATAATATTGCTTACATGTGGAATCTAGAAAAATGGTACAGATGAACTTATTTGCAAAAACAGAAGTAGAGACACAGATGTCCAGAACAAACTTATGGAAACCAAGGGGGAAAGAGGGGGTGGGATGAATTGGGAGATTGGGATTGACATATACACACTACTATGTATAAAATAGATAACTAATGAGAACCTACTGTATAGCACAGGAAACTCTACTCAGTGCTCTGTGGTGACCTAAATGGGAAGGAAATCTAAAAAAGAGGGGATATATGTATACATATAACTGATTCACTTTGCTGTACAGCAGAAACTAACACAACAGTATAAAGCAACTATACTCCAATAAAAATTAATAAAAAAATACAATTACTACATTGAAAAAGAAACAGCATTACATTATCAACAGCCGCACCACCAGCATCAAGAATGACACAATAATACCACCACCATCAACATCATCAGACCATCATTACCACTACATCACCACCATTGCCACCACCAACACCACCAATATCATCAATACCACTACCATTTCCACTCCATTGCCACCATCCCCACTACCAACACCACCACCGTCACCACCACCAACACCATCAACACCATCAGCACCACCATTACCACCCTGTCACCATCATCAGCAACATCAACACCGCCACCACCACCATCAACAGCACAATCATTACTACCACCATCACCACCAACATCATCAGTACTGTCATTACCACCACATCACTGCCATCACCACTACCAACACAATCAACTTCAACACCACTATTATATTATCAACAGCACCACCGTCAGCATCAAGAATGACACAATCATACTACCACCATCCCCATCATCACCAACATCATTAATACCACCACCATCACTAACACAGTCATTACTGCCACCATCACCACTACCAACACCATCAATATCATCATAAATACCACTACCATTTCCACTCCATCACCACTATCCCCACTACCAGCAAAACCATCAACACCAACACCATCACCACCATTATGTTATCAACAGCATCATCATTACTACCACCCTCACCATCATCTCCACTACCAACGCCATCACCATTACCAACACTAACAGCAGCAACAATAACACGGCCATTATTACCACCATTGCCACCACCACCAACAATCACACCATCAGCAGCAACACTACCATTGCACCAACGTTATCATCACCACCACCGTCACCATCATCACTACCATCAACAACACATCATTTCCAGTGCTATCACGCTCACCACCAATACTACCACCGTCAACAGCACAATCATTACCACCATGCCACCACCATTTCTCCATCTTTTTGGTCACCACAATTACATGATCACCATGGTCACCAGCATCACCTCCGCCGTTAGCAATATCACCATGACTGCCATCACCTCTGAACCAGCACCATGTCTGTGGACCGACACTAGCTGGTAACCCCCATCACCAACATTCAACTCGCCATGTCCAGGGCACCGTGTAGGCGGAGCCCGTCTTGCAGGAGGCCTCACCACCAACCCCATCAACCATGATGGGCTGAACCCTGGCAACCACGCCATCGCCATTATCCATCACACCCCTGACCACACCCTACCCTCCAGGCATCTCCTAGTTCACCTGCCTCCCAAGATGAACCTCAAGTTTGTTTCATCATCCCCCATTTCCAGGTGCCTCTGCACCAAGGCCAAGAAAGGGTAATGGACACCCACGGTCACCCTGCCCTCCCTGCCAAGTTTTCCTGTGTCTTCCCCACATCTTGCCCTCCCGCATCCCTAGTCAGCTTCCTGCAGAGATGAGGACATTAGTCCCTGCCCTCCCAATACCACACCAGCAAACCACCGAGCCGCCTGGCAAGCTGAGGTTTTGATTAAGACTTTTCTGCCTCAGGAAACTAGCAACTGCACACCCCGAGCGGAGGGAAGCAAGTGTCTCGAGGGAGGAGGGTCACCGTGCGCCCTCCAGGCCCATCCCAGTGGCAGGGACCCCACAATCCCCCAGCCCTGTCCTCACCAAGCCTCTTCAAGATCACTGGGGCCATCCAAGTTCAGGGCTTTGCAGGGTCGGGACCCGCGAGCTGGCTGTGTGACCCGCGCAAGCCTCTCCACCACTCTGAGACTCACGCTTCTTGTGTGAGGTCTGGGGCCTGGTCTGAACCTGGAATGAGCTTTTGGCAGAAGGACCAGG
The DNA here is from genome assembly GCF_028564815.1 of Eubalaena glacialis. Classification (NCBI taxonomy): domain Eukaryota; kingdom Metazoa; phylum Chordata; class Mammalia; order Artiodactyla; family Balaenidae; genus Eubalaena; species Eubalaena glacialis. The sequence goes on along the minus strand of NC_083732.1, from coordinate 87,837,771 downwards.
CCCAGAGCAGGTGCCCAGGAAGTGTCACTCTGTCCTTCCAAAACCCGGTCCCATTCTGCCTGTGCTTGATTACCTCAAGGCCAGAGAGCTCACCCCTCTCTGCTCCTAAAAAGAGGAGCTGGCGGAGGCCCCCAGGCCCACCTCTCACCACTTGTACCCCAGCACCCCAAATGCTCTCTGCCTCGGTGCCTTTGCACATACTGTGCCTTGGGCTTGGGGGGCCTCTACTACCCTCCTGCCCCAGGACTCCAGCTCACCCTTCACAACCAGCCCAAGCTCCCCCTCCCCAGGAAGCCCACTCCTAGAGGTGGCCCCTTATTCCCAGCACATGGGGCAGCCATGCCCCATCCCCCTGCCCCCTGAGGGCACGTGCTTTGCCTGAGTGGCTCACGGCTGTCCCCCCGCAGGCTTCTTGGAACAGGGTAGGGGGAGGTAATGATGGCGTCTACTTGCTGAGCATTTCCTGGTCCAGCTCCTTAACACAGCATCTTGTCAAGGAATCACAGCCGCCCCTTGGACAGATGAGGAAACTGAGGCTCAAGGAGGCTAAAGGGCTTGCCCACAGTCACCCGTCAGTGAGAACAGAGCCAGGATTGGCGTCCAGGCTGGAGGTCAGAGCTCTGCTCCGCCCCCCATGTCACACAGGGCCCGGAACATGTGCCAGGTGAAGCACCTCCCCATTTGACACGACCGTGCAGGGAGCAGGTGGAAGGACGCTGTGACACTGTGGGAAGAGCGGGGGCAAAGGCCTGGCAGCCCGGGGCGTGCGGGCCTGGGGAGCGGCGAGCGAGGCTCCGGGAGGATGCGAGGCAGACGGGGGCCCTGCGGAGGTGGCAGGCTCCGGGCAGGGGCAGCCCCTGCACTGACCCCTCCTCCTGGGAGCACGAAGGGGGCCCCAGTGCTGGGCGTGGGTGAATGCTCGACCGAGGGCTGACGCCACTATGAAGACACAGAGCTCGGGGACATGGAGAACGGAAGGACAGACAGACAGATGAAATCCCTGCCAGGAGCGGCCTGAAGTACCTCTGTCTCCAGCCAGGCCTGGTCCTTCCTGGAGAGCCCCTGCTCTGTCCTCACCTGCGCCCGCCCTGCACCAAGTGGCCCAACGAGGCAGCTGTCCCCCTCCCCCTAGGCGGCCCCTCTTGGAGCCCCCAGGTCTCAGTGGAGGAGGGAAGTGGGTACCCTCCCCCCTTCCTGGCACTGCCCCGTGCGCTCAGGGCCTGGCACTGACCTTGCCGTGGGCGCCCCCTCCTCCCTGAGGGCAACTCCAGGCTCTCCTCCTTGTCCCGCCCAACGCCGCCATCACCAGCGTGGGCACAGGAGGCAAGGAGGAGGCGAGGCCTTGAAGGGGCCCCGCCCAGCCCCAGGCCCCGGCGGTGCCACACTCCGCTGACCCCTCAGCCACTTGACCAGGGACAGACAACGCGGTTGACTCAACCTGCCCCCGCCCGCAGCTGCCCTGTGCACCCCTGGCACCCCCAACACCGAGCCGCCCAGCACTGCTCGGCGTGGCGCCCGCTCCCATCCAGCAGCCCCCGGGGGCTCAGGGCTGGCCACGTCCTGGCCTCCCCTGACCCGTCAGCCCCGGCGCCTCACCCTCGAGTCTCCATGGACACCACACTCATAGGGGCGCACACCCACACCACTGACACAGGGGCACCCAGACACACGGGGCCCCACAGAGGTGGGAAAGCACCGGGACGGGACGCAGCTGGACACGCCCAGCGGGAGACTCGTGGGCCCTGACTCCGCCCCGGAAAGACCCCCACGCTCAGGCGCCCCCCCGACCCTCGAGCACATGTCTATGATGCCCCCAGCCTGCTCCTGGCACCGAACCCTGCCCCCCTCCCCAGACGCGCCTCACCAGGGCGCCACTGGCCAAGCAGTGCTCTTTCCAGCAGGAAGAAAAAGAGGGCGAGAGGGCAGGGGCCGTTAGAATAAGCCCTCCCGAGGGCTTCCTGTGTACCCGGCGGGGGGGGAGGTGGCACGCTGGATGAGGAGACCCAGGCCCTGCGCGCGGCGGGCCTCACACTCTGCTGGGGGAACAAACATGCGGATACACGGAGTTGCTGCAAATGGGGGTCAGAGCTGGGAGGAAGGGGACAGGGCTGGGGATGTAGAAAAACAGGCAGAAAGGCCTCCAGGAGCAGGTGGCTTTTGAGGCTGGAGAAGAGGGCACGGGGACCATGGACAAAGGCGCCAAGTGTTCCAGCTGGCACCGAAGAGGGGAGTGGCGAGGGGGCCCACGGGGTGGCCGGCAGTGGCTGCGGGCGCTGGGTTGCCAGCAGGGCAGAGGGGACGCTCACTGCCCCAGGTTCAGAGCACAGCTGCTGCCCCTGGGCCGTGACCTCATGGCTGTCTGTCCCTTCCAGCTCCCAAACCCGGCAGGGGACAGGCAGGCCCACCGTGGGACGAAGTAGGGGGCAGCTCAGAGAAGGGACGGGCGCTGGGGAAGGGGCTGGGCTGAGTCCAGAGCAGAGGCTAGGACGGGTGGGTGGCTCGCCTCTTGAGAGCAGCTCTGCACCCCTCCCCCAGCCCCAGCCCCCATCCAGGTGGGGGGAGCAGAGCATGTCCCCCCACCTCCCTCCCGTGCTCACTGATGACATGGATCCCGAGGCCCTACCCCGGCCACCAGGGAGGCCTTCTGTGTCGAGCCCGTCTCCTAACCCATCCCCCTCCTTGTCCCCCTCAGCCGGCCTCCTCTGCCCCCATCAGGAACCAGCCTGGCGTGGGAGAAATTGGGCTGGGAACCGGCCGCTGACAGCGACCTGGGGACCCTGCCAAGACTCCCTTCCGCTTGCCCCCCTTGCTTGCCCCCCTCGGCCTGGCCCCTCACTGCCCTCTCCAAGGAAACCAAGGATGGGGGAGGGGCAAGGCTCTTAAAGGGACCAGGACACGTACTTGGGCAAGGACCCCAGGGAGGGGGCTGGCCCTGGGTCCTCAGCGTCCCCCAGGACAGCTGCACCCAGCAGGGCTGGGGGTCGGCACGGGCGGGGAGAGAGCACACACTCGCACGACCCACGGGGCGACCCTGGGCTTGTCACTCTGGGCCCCGGTCCTCAGCCGGACTGAGGAAGCTTGTGTGAGTAAATGAGAGGGTTCTAAAGGTGCCTGGAGTGGGCTCAGGCTTCGGGAAAGGACCCCACAGACTCTGTGGGAACATCACGCCCTCCACCAGCCTGTCCCAGCGTCTGCTCTGCCGGCTCAAGTTACAGAGTAAGGGTGCCAAGTGCCCCAAACCGACTGAAGGGGAGGCTGCTGCAGGACTTCTCAGAGCCTTTATAGCTGACTCGAGTGTGGACCCGGGAGCACAAGACACAGTGGGCATAGAACCCTGCCCTCCCTGGAGCCCATGTGGGACTGGTATTGGGCAAAACACCTCCCGAAAGAAACGCTGGCGTAGTAGGACGAGCACCGTGGAGCGCGTCTGGCCCAGGCCTGGCCTGTCCTGACGTCCCCACACTGGGCCTCAGCTACACCATTTTCAAGTGAGGGCAGAGCAAATGATTTCTGAGGATCTTGCTAGCTCTGACTTTTATGCTCTATGTAACTCTTGTTTGTTTTTAAAAAGGAAACCGCAAAACATTTGCAGCTTCTACGAGTGAAAGATCCAGGGAGCTGTCCTTTCAGAACCACAGAACTTAACTCCAGGGATGTGCTCCTGGCCTTCATCAACCCCCGTCACCCACCAGCCCATCCTCCCTGCACCCATCCTCCATCCATCCATCCACCTACCGACCCACCCATCCACCACCCACCCACCCATCCTCCACCCCCCCATCTACCCACCCATCCTCCATCCCCCTAAACATTTGAGAATTCTGCAAAGTCCCCCTTTCCCTTCTTAACAGCCCTGCTCCCAAGGCCCTCACTGCCACTGGTCAGGCTGGCGTAGGTGTGCGGGGGTGAGGGGGGGCGGCCTGGAGCCTCGCCGTGCGCAGTCGCCTCAGCTGTAGATGTTGAGTCCGTGTGTGCGTACAGCTGGGGGCGAGGCAGTAGAGGGTCTGCCCTGTGGGTGGAAGCCTCTGACTCAGACTTTCCAAGACGACTGTGTCACATGGTTGACTGTTACGTGTGGCTGGAAGAGGAGGCAGCCCTCCACGCACATGACACGTGCACGACTACATGTGAACATGCACGAGTGACTCCAGATGAGACACGGGGTAGGGCTCAGCGTGGGACCAGGGTCAGGGCTGAGAGTGGGACCAGGGTCAGGGCTGAGAGTGTGACCACGGTCAGGGCTGAGAGTGGGACCAGGGTCAGGGCTCAGCATGGGACCACGAAAAGGGCTCAGTCTGGGATTGGGAATCTAGGCTCCTTCAGTGACCAGGGCCCAGTCATGGGTCAGAAGGTCACTACTTCTCAGCTGATGGTCACTGATGGCTCTCACCCCCCACTGGCACCCCCCCACACACAATTCTGCAGACACGTGAGACCCCTTTCTCATCCAAACACACACAAACACAAGCCCACACCAGCACAGACCTGATCTCTGGGCACACTGGTGGAAACAGACCTGGGGCCCTGTCCCTGGTCCCCATTTCAGGTCACCTGGGAAACCCTTGGCTCCTCTGAGCCCATTTATGTGAGAAGTGGCCCCGCCCTGCGGTGGAAGGAGGTGCTGTCCCGCACAGAGCAGAGGGGGGAGGGCGGGGGAGGGGACAGAGCCAGCCACCTTCTCCCCGTGGCCCCCCTCCCCCAGTGTCAGCCTCTGGGTCCCAGGCTGTCCAGCTCTGGATCAGATGCCTCAGTCCCCACTCTGAGCTGGACCACGGTCCTTCTGGAGCCTCAGATTCCCCAGAGGTAATAGGCACAGTCAGCAGGGCTCCCAGGGCTGCACCCAGGACTGAACAGGGAGCTTGTGGGCAAAATGCGTTTCAGGGGGCTTCAAACACAGCACAGCTGTTGTCACCTTCCCACTGTCCTCGGGGCCCTGAACCGAGGTGCAGAGACCTTAACAATCCCATCTATCCAGAGGTGACCAGCGGTGGGCAAAGCAGGCCTGGGGCAGTGGGTGGGCTCCCCACACCTGAGAGAGGAAGGGCAAGCGGAGGCCACGGCCAGGGGTGAGCACCCGTGGACCGGGCCGCTGTCCTTTCCCCACTCTGCTCTCACACACAAGCAGGCAGACTCCGCCACGGGGATGGAAGGCTGAGGCTTCTGGAGGGTGGAATCTGCCCCAGACCATGCAGCCCCAAAGGACAGTGAACTTGACACTGGGCTGGCCAGACCTCTCACAACGTGCTGCCCTGGGAGAGCAAAGGGGATGGGTCCACCTCTCTGGAAAGCAATTCACTACCAAGACCTTGGACCGGTCTGGGGGACCCAAAGCCAAGGGAACAACCAGAAATGTGAGGAGTGCTGTCCAAGCGAGGCCGCCGGGCCGCTGGCTGAACCGGGCGCCGCCAGGGAGCTGCGGGCAGCCTTTGAACAGCCTGTTGGGAGGGTTTCTGGGCTGTGGGGAGGGGCTCGTGCTGACATCAGGGGTGGACTGCAGCCGCTGCACAACCTCCCACGATGGCCAGGGGGGCCAGCCTGGGTACTGTGAGAACGTGGGCCCTCTTTCTTGTTTTTTCTTTTTTCACCCTTTTCTGATACCCCATTTTGTACAAAGAGTTTACGCCGCTTGCGAAATCCAGAGAAAAACAGTCGACAACAACCAAAGCCAGAGGGCCAGTTTCCCAGGGTTACAGGGTCCGCCCCAGCTCTCCCCCAGCCCAGCTCCCGGCCCCAGACCCTGTCCTCACACCCTCAGAGCCAGAGTGTGAAAGGGCAGTGCAGTCTGCCCTATGGCCCTGCACACTCCCTGCACACATGGGGCCTTTGCACTGCCTGTTCCTTCTGCCAAAATGCTTGTCCCCAGACACCCACGTGTACAGTGCTGTGTCAGGCCTCTGCTCAAACACCACCCTAGAGAGGCTTCTGTGAACCTGCTCTGAAAGGCACCTCGCCCCACCTGCCACTAAATCCACTGCCTCCACTTCTTGGCACGTGGCACGCCCTGACAGTTTCACAGGGATCTATACGTTCCTAATTTCCTGTTCCTACTCATCAGGCATAGGAGGAGGCTGAGGGCCAGGACCTTGTAGAGGAGTGCCTTGTCAGTGGTCAGTAATCACTGGGGGATAGGTGGGTGGGCGGGTGGGTAGATGGGTAGATTGGTGGGTGGGTGGGTGGATGGATGGGTGGATGGATGGATGGATGGCGGGGTGGATGGGTGGATGAGTGAGTGGGTGGGTAGATAGGTGGGTGGGAGGATAGGTAAGTGGGTAGATGGATAGAAGGGTGGGTGGGTGGATGGATAGATGAATGGGGGATGGATGGATGGATGGATGGGTGGATGGATGGATGGATGGGTGGATGGATGGGGGCTGAGTGAGTGGGTGGGTAGATAGGTGGGTGGGTGGGTGGATGGATGGGTGGATGGATGAATGGATGGGGGGGTGGATGGGTGGATGGATGGGTGGATGGATGAATGGATGGCGGGGTGGATGGGTGGATGGATGGGGGTTGGATGGGTGGATGAGTGAGTGGGTGGGTAGATAGGTGGGTGGGAGGATAGGTAAGTGGGTAGATAGACGGATAGAAGGGTGGGTGGGTGGATGGATAGAAGAATGGGGGATGGGTGGATGGATGGGTGGGTGGAGGATGGATGGATACACGATGATCACATCCCTCCCCAAGTTCCCATGGTTCCTGGCACACTGCCCCTACAAAGTGGCCCCGTGGCCCCTGCAGCCTCCCCGCACCCCTGCGCCTCTCTAGCTGCCTGCTCTTCCTGGCCACGCCTCCTGTTCCTCCTGTACCTTCCGACCACCACACTTTTGCTCAAACTGTGCTTCTCCCCGAGACCCCTCCCTCACGTTTTCTGCAGGGAAAACGTGTCTTCCTTGAGCGTCAGCCACTCCGGGAGCCTCCCCTGACCTCCCGGGACGCACCTCCGTCACTGCACTGCCCATAGTATGAGGAACTCGCCGCATGTACCCCCTGGCCCGGGTGCTGGCCTGGGGACTGGCGCTGCCAGGGCTGAGGAAGGCGGGTGGTAACGATGACACGCAGCTCTCTGACCACCCCCTCCTCAACGGATACCAAAGCCCTTGCGGGGAAGGCCCAGCCCTCCCCAGGCCCACCTGGCCCATCAGGATCCAGACATTAAGCTCTCTCCTGCCCAGTCTCCCCAGATTCTGACCCTCCTCACCTCTGAGGGCCGCCCCCACTTTAGGGCCTTTGCACAAACTCTTCCCTGTGACTACACGAGACCCCACCCACCTTTCCCTTCGCCTCCTTGTGTCTGGGAGGACACCCTGCTCTGGGTGCCCACACGGCCCTGTGACCCCGAATCACAGCCCGGCCAGTCCAGACCAATGCCCCGCGCCCACCTGTACTCGCCGCGCTGCGGCTCAGGCTGGCGCCACGTGCTGGACAGGGAACCGGGCCCGGGGCCCCAGAAGCCCCCGCCTCTGCTTCCTCTCTGATCCCTCCGGGTCTCACCCAGCTGCCCCAGTCCGTGGCGGTGCTGCTGCCTGTCACCTGGTCCGGGGGACCTCCGCACCCCTCGGGACCCCTGACCGTGGACTTCCCTGGGAGGAGCGCGAGGCCAGCTGGGTGGGCGCCCTGCTGCCTCAGAGCCTGAACTAGGCAGGGAGAGACCGTGCTTGACAGACGGGGTCGGGGGGACGGTCGGAGGCCCTGAACTCGAAGCCCGTGTCCCTCCCCTACTGGGTCAGCCTCCTCCCCCATCCCCCCACCAAGTCAGCCCGGAGGGCCCGAGGCCACAAAGCCCAGATGAACTTACACATCCGTCTCATCCCACAGGATACAGGTCTGGTTGGTGGTGCCCTGGAGAGAGGGGAGGCGTCAGGCCACCTGCCGCCCTATGAGCCGCACCCGAGGGTCACTGTGGGGTCCACCCGTGGGCGTGCCAGGCGCCCTCCCTCCGCTGTTCCCCAGAGACAGAGTTTGAGGAGGAGGAACTGAGGCCCAGAGCAGGGAGGGACTGGCTCGGCCCCTACCCCTGCTGTGTGGCTTTGGGTATCTTCTGTCCCCTCTCTGAGCAGGGCCGGACAGCAGCGGCCGAAGCCCAGCTCTAGATGCCCAGGTGACCAGTGCAGCTGGATGCAAAATGGGCTAACACGGAAAGCCTGGGGTCAGGGGGCACAGGTGGGGCTCAGCAGACACCCCTGTCCCGAGGGCTGTGGTGTCGTAACAGCAGGGTTCCCACTTGGTAAGGGAGGGAGCCAAGGCACAGAGAGGTTGAGCAAGGCCCAAGGCCTCACAGCGGGAAGGGAAGGCCCGGCTCTTCCCACAACCTGGCCTGGCGCTGCCCTGTCCTGGCTGGGTAACTGGGGCGGCTCCTGGCTCTCGGCTGGTCCGAGGCCTTCGTGGCGCCGGCTGCTCTGAGGCCCGAGGGAAAGCGCCAAGGAGCAGGGTGTAGAGGGTCCGCGAGGCCGGGGCAGATGCGTCTCTCAGCAGAGGATGGCTCTCTCTTCCCCGAGGGAATGGCCAGGCCGACAGGGCCGGGTTGAGCCTCAGCTCCCACACGGCCCTGCTGGGTGACCCTGGGCAAGTCCCCGCACCTCTGCCAGCCTGTATCCCCACCTGTCACTCGGGAGTGAGGGAGCTCTCTCTCAAGGCTGACGCGAGGTGGAGACGTGTGAGCACACACCACACGTGGGATCAGGCAGAGGGGCACACGCACGCAGACGTGCACACGGAGGGCACTCACGTTGTACATGTGGGCGAACTCGATCTCCAAGGGTGTGAGCAGGGAGCGGGGAGGGGGCTTCACGGTCACCGAGATGACCTTGGAGTTCAGGACGGTCGTGTTCCTGGGGGAGAGCCGGCGGGCCGTGTCGGGGTTGGGAGCCCTGCGCCCTCACCTCCCCCAGGCCTGGCCTCCCTGACCCCCACCCCGCGTGCCCGCGGCACCCACCTCTGCAGGGCCAGGAAGCTGCCCAGGTTTCTGTAGAGCACGGTGCCCACCACGAACACGGACGAGTCATCAGCCTCTGGAAGACAGCACCGCGGTCACCCTCCTCCCGGCCACCCACAAACCGGGACCCTGCTTGGGCAAGGGGAGTGTGTGTCCCCCCCCCACTGCGGACGCAGCACTGCCTGGGTCCCCCTGAGTGACTCCTGAGACCCGGGGGCTGGCAGGGCACAGTTCATCTTCCTGGGAACCAGAGTCACCTGCTGTGTGACTCCAGGCAAGACCCTCTCCCTCCCTGCGGTGAGGGGGTGCATTGGTCCATTCAGCCAAGATTGCCTGGGAGCCTCCCAACACAGGGAGGGCAGGGAGGGCTTCCTGGAGAAGGGGGCAACCCGGGGAACACTGAGAAGAAACAGACGCCACCCTAGCCCTTGAAGCAGCAGGCCAGACTCCAGAAGGAACTTCCTGGGGGGGAGCCTCAGACTCTGGGGGGCCCCTCCCACACCCCGAGGCTCCTCACCTGCCAGCCCCGTGGAGAAGACGCTCTTGGACACAGTGACCCTGTCCTCTGGCACCTTGGCCCAGTCGCCCGTGGCCCGCCAGCCCTTCATAGGGAAGCTGATGTCCGTGGCTCCACTGGCTGGGAGCTTATGGATGCTGAGGACTGGGGTTCGGGAGGGAGCAAGAGACGACAGAGACAAAGGGAGACAGAGACAGTGAGATGCAAAGCCGGCTCACAAGAGGAGCCTCGGCCCTGGGACGGGGAGTGGGCCCCGGAGCCCAGGACCATGACACGGGGGTGCTCCTGGCTCAGAGTGGGTGCAGCGCGCACGGGGCCACTCAGCCAGGCGGGAGCCTGACACCAGCCTCCCCATGAGGTCCAGGGCCCGGGCGACTTCCTGGTTCCTTCCAAGCCCTCAAATGACACTCGCACCCCAGCAGGAGCCCCATGGCCCTTATGAGGACCCAGGCCTGGACCCAGTCCCCGTGGCCCCAGAGGTGCCAGAGACGGGTTCTGAGGGCAGGTCTGTGGCCACAGAGGGACCCACAGGGCGTGGTGTCCACCTTGGTGCCCCTCCCTGGGACACTGGAGCCCAGCCCTCCCCCTTTGGGCTCTGCTCTGTAACAGGGACAGGGACAGATCCCCCCTCACAGGGCCGGGACTGTAAAGGGGCCAACAGATGGACCAAGGTGGAGTGGGGACCCGGGAAGGAACGTGCTGGGTGTGGGGAAGGGCTCCACTCAGGGTGGAGGGGGACGGGCTGCGGGGACACAGCACATTCGGGGAGAGGCCAGGGCAGGGAGAGCTGGCAGCCTGTAGCCGTTTCTCCCGAGCTCTCCCTGTGGGTGCCTGGCAGGCCTCCTGAAGACACCAGTCCCGGTGGGCTCTGTCCAGCCCCGCCCCAGGCTTCCCAGAGGTGAAGCGGCAGACGGGCCTGGGAGGACAGGAGGGGGCAGGGTGGGGTCCCATTGTCTCTGAGCCCCTTCATTCCAGGCCCACCCACTCCAGGCAGACACTGCTCCCCTCACCCAGCACCCATGGCCTGGGTCGGGGTCTGCACCGGGGTGGCCTTAGGTATAGGGGGAAGGGGTAGGGGCTTAGGAACCAACAGCCTCGCCTGCCCGGCTGTCACCTGGCCTTCCCCCGCCCCTGGCGTCTCTTCCCCAGCAAAACCCCACTGACCAGCTGATGCCCACCTCCATACCTTTGCTGGTGCAGCGCCTGCCTACACTCTTGTGCCCCTCCAGGCCTGGCTTACCCGGCCGTGCCCCCCTCCCCCACCGGCCGTGCCCTCCTTGCACCTGTGTGGTCAGCTCTGGGGCCCAGGGCACCTTCCCTGCAAGAGGGACAGGCGCCCCTCTCTGGATGCCCAGCCCAGCACACGGCTGGCCCTCTGTGGCTGAGGCCCTCCCCAAGGACAGAACGAATAAGCAAACTCATCCGCGCCACACGCTTCCGAACCCCAGCCATGTGCCTGGGACTGTTCTAATGCTGAGGATGCAGAGGAAAGCGAGACCCTCTCCCAGAGCCGACAGGGAGCGGAGGAGACAGACAGTGGCCCACGTAGAGAAGAAACAGGTGGACTGTGGCCTGCTGGGCAGCGCTGACCCCTGGGCGGGGCACCTCCAAGCAGGGTGGCCAGGAAGTCCTCCCTGAGGAGGTGGCCTCTGGATAAAGACCTGGAGGGGGTCAGGCTGCTTGGATTCCTGGGGCGAGTGTTCCAGCAGCAGGGCGTAGGGAGTGTATGATGTGTAGGGTGTGTGGGGTGTACAGGGTGTATGGGTGCACAGGGTACATGGGTTGTGTGAGTATATGCGTGGGGTATAGGGGGTGAATGGGGGTGCATGGGTGCATGGAGTGCACGGTGTGTGGGGTGCATGGGGCGCACGGGGTGTAGGGTACATGGGTGTGTGAGTATATGCCTGGGGTATAGGGGGTGAATGGGGGTGTATGGGTGCATGGGGCGCACGGGGTGTAGGGTACATGGGTGCGTGAGTATATGAGGGGTGTAGGGGGTGAATTGGGGGTCTAGGGTGCACAGGGTGCATGGGGTATATGGGTGCATGGGGTACACAGCGTGTAGGGTGTGTAGGCCTGTAGGGTACACGGGTGTGTGAGTATATGTGGGGGCTAGGGGGTGACTGGGGGTGTGAGGGTGCATGGGGTGGGATGGCTAATGAGGACTAATGGGAAGGAGTCCAGGGCCTCCTTTGGTGACAAAGGGTGGGCCCTGAGCATCCCTCCAGGGGCCATGGGCGGGGCTAGGCGGCTGGGGAACCAGCCTCCACAGTGAAGTCCTGGGCCAGGGGGGCTAAGAGCTGCAGTAGCCACCCGGTCCCATGCCCGCTCACGCACGGCTGCATAAAAGCTCTCCCCTCTCTGGGCCACTCCCATCTCACTGTGAAAAAAGGCCCAGTCAGCCCAGTGAGGAAGGGAAGGAAGGGAAGGAAGGCCTAGCCGGTCTGGTGCCACCACTGATCCCACCTGCCAGGTGACCTCCATTAGCACCTGACCCCCAGGCCCGAGTCTCCCCACCTGCGAGATGACGGCTGTCCCCGACCCCCTGGCCTCAGAGGTCTCCCCAGCTCTGGGATCCTGAGCTTTAAGGCAGAAAGGCAGGGCCAGCCAGTGCTCTGGGAACCTCCAGCTTAGCGAACGTTTGTCCCGGCCCAGGCAGGTCCCCAGGTGTGTGCTAATGCAGCACAGCTGACCTAGGATATGTCACTAGAGGCCCGAGTGTCTCTGCAAGGGATGTGACAATCTCCCTCCTTGGTGCTGTTGGGACCACAGCCGGGTCCAGTGCCCACTCCTGGGTTCCCCACTGTGAGGAGGAACCCTGACAATGGAGATTGTCTGGGGAGGTGCCCCCAAACAGGGAAGACTTGACAAGTGTGGCCCAAGAGAGCTATTTAAGAGGACGTTGATGACAATCGTTAAATGTAACTGTGTAGTATTTGTGCTGACAGTCACCACTGAGCTCTCAGGTCCCAGGCCCATCTACTGCTCCTCCTGACCCCACAAGGCCAGCGCTCCTGCCTTCCCATTTTAGAGAGTCGGTCAACGCCACGGAGCTGGGTGGAGCCAGGCCCCTCTGACAAGGCACTTCTGGGAGCGGAGAACTACGTAGTCCTGCCTTCAAGGTCCCTGCACAGAGAGGGCACGGGGGGTGGGGACAAGTCCAGGTGGGCCCCCAACCCCAGGGAGGTGGAAGCAAGGGGCTGGCTGTGGCTGGGACCTCCTGGTGTGTCCCACGATTCGAGGTCTCCAGGACCTTGGCTGGGTCTGAGAGCCCCTACGCCGACCCCCTCCCGGGGTCACATCAGACCATCGTCAGAAGGCTCGGGTCTGTGCACCTGAGGATACAGAGATCATCTTAGAACACGGCCCGGGGGTCCTGCAGGAGGCATCTGGCGCTGCTTGTTTATAGACAAGGAAACTGAGGCCGAAGCGCCCTGCCCAGGGCCGCGGGGCAGGGGCCTGGAGGTCAGCGCAGCGAGGGCTGGGCTTACCCAGGTTGTCTGTCACCTGGTACGCGTCCCGCAAGTCCTTCATGCGGAAGCCGATGACGTCCACGAAGTCCTCCACCAGCCGGAACAGCTCCTTGGCGTTGGGGCCCATCTGGAGGGGAGGCGGGGGTCAGGAGATGGTGGGGAGCAGCCCCGCCGAGAATGCCAACCACCGGAGCTCAGGGTCCACGAAGACCCCTGCGCCCCAGCAGGGACATGCTCTCTCGCTGCTCTGCCTCCGCCGGCCTCCTTCCCTCATCTGTTCCTTCCTTATCAGGGTCCTGTCGGTCACTCCCTAGCCCCACAGGGCTCTGGACCTGACTTGGGAAGCAGATGGGGACCTGAGTCTCCATCGCCATTGTGTGGACGAGAACACTGAGCCCAGAGGGGCTGCTGCACTCCAGCCCGGTGGCCAGGGGTCCAGCTGGGAGGAGAGCAGAGGGTCTCTGGCCGCTGCAGTCCCCACTCCAGGTGCTGCCCTGGGCACAGGAGTATTGGCAGGTTCCAGGTCAGCCTGGGAGGAAGGGAGGCAGACCAATTTCTACAGATGAGAAAGAACTGCCACGTCCTGGTGTGTACCCCACGGCCAACACGTTTTCTCACACCCCTCCCCGAGCCCCACGTGGTGAGCCACTGCCCTCCGACGGGCGGGGAAGCCGGGGTTCAGAAGGATAAGTGACTTCCTCAAAGTCACGAGACTGGCAGAGGCTGTGCTGGGATTTGAACCCAAGACCCCACCCTGAGCTGGGCTGGGGCTCAGGGAGCCACCAGAGACGCCCGCGCCCATCCTGCTGCTCTGACCGCAACGGTCCCAGGCTGGCGTCCCTACCAGCTGGGCCTCCTCCCACTTGTCCCGGTTCTCCTCCGCCAGCAGGTTGCTGATGATCTGGACAAAGTTCTGAAAGGAAGAGGAAGAAAGGCCAGTGAGCAGAGAATAAGGCACCAGAATCACGGCTCAGAATGTGACCAGGGTCAGGGCTCAGCGTGGGACCAGGGTCAGAGCTCTATCTGAGGTCAGGGCTCCGTCTAAGGCTGGGGTGGAGGACAGCCCTCCTGGGCGCCCACCTGTACATCCCCCGGGGTGGGGCTGTAGTACGCCCTCCGGAAGATCTCTGTCATGTTCCTCAGGACATCGATGGTGGAGAGCAGGTCCCCACTGTAGCTGGTCCCGTCCTGGGAGATCTCTACCAGCGTCTGGATGACCTCGGAGACCCCCTCTCCGGGCAGCCCGCGCTGAGCCTTTGCGAGGTGCTCCCGGGTCTGGGGAGGTGGAAGGTATGAGTGCCATGACTCTGCAGGTACCAAGGACCTCCCATGCCCAGAGGGTCCTCTGCAGCTCGCAGCCAGTGGCCATGGCTGACCCACGTCCACAGAGTGTGCCACTGGGGACACAGGGTTATGTCTGAGGACGGAGGGCAGAGGTGAGTCCTGGAGTGATGGGCAGGGCGGGAGACCCCGGGGCCAGCCTCACCATCATCTGGATGTTTCGGTAGTCGATGGAGACACAGCGGATGTAGGTGGGGGGCTCCCAGTAGGCGATGCCCTCCTCGTCCAGCTCACAGCGTCGCAGGATGAGGCCTGGGGAGATGGTGGGTCAGCTCTGTCTCCCACTTCTCTGGTAGATGCCCACGTCCGGGGTGGGAGTCCCATCCCCGGCTCCCAGGCACAAGCCCCTCTGGATGAGACCCTACAGCCCTAGAAGCAGGCACTCGCCTGTGGCCTCATTCCAAGAGCAGAGCTGGCGTGGGGGCCAGGCCTCCCTTGGTTTCTTTCACTCAAAACATTTCTTTTTTTTTCATGTTTGTTTGTTTGTTGCTTTTTTTTGTTTTGTTTTGTTTTGTTTGGCCGCGTGGCTTGTGGGATTTTAGTTCCCCAACCAGGGATTGAACCCTGGCCCTCAGCAATGAGAGCTCGGAGTCCTAACCATTGGACCGCCAGGGAATTCCCTCACTCAAAGCATTTCTGAGCAGATGCCACAGGCCACGCACTGGAACCTGGCAGGAGCCAAACCTGCAGGCAACCCACCGGCGTGGGCAGAGCCCTGGGCCGAGTGAGGGGCTTCAGTGTTCAGCTCAGGGCCTCTCCTGGAGTCCCTTCCTATCCAGAGCCCTGGGGAGAACCAATGGCCTGGCCCCTGCCTAGCTCCACCCCTGGGATCAGGGGCCCCCGATGGCCCGGGTGTGCTGCGGACACTGGGCAGCCTTGGGGCTGACTGGCATCAGGTGTCGACGGCCTGGAACACGGGCACAGCCTATGACTCAGAACTTACTCCCAGGGAGCCAGCCACAGCTGTGCACACACACAGCGGTGATGACGCTAGGGAACTGCCACAACCCTGTCATCCAACAGGAGCCACGGGGCAGGACAGCACACCCGCTTCACAGCATGGTGCAGCATCAAAATGAGAGGTCATACACGCGGACAGAAGGCCAGAGAAGGCACACCGTTCTGTGACTTGTATTTTATTCATTTGGCTTCCCTGTATTTGTAAGACGCTACCTAGAACATGTATTATTCTGGGTAGGGGGGCTACAACCACAGCTGGAAATACACAGCCTCCACCACGTGGACCAGCCCTGTCGGGTGGTGGGGAACTCACAACACACTTGTTTTACAGAAGGAAAACCAAAGTTCAGAGAGGTTAAGTCACTTCCTGGATGTCACACAGCAAACAGCGGTACAAAACTGCATGCACTCCTCAGAAAAGAGGGGCAAAGAAAACCAAGCCAAGCTTGATGCGCCGAGCCCCTTCTGGGAGCCCACCCTGCTTTTTCCACACCTCCTATCACTCCACAGGGCTGCACGGGGATTAAGATGATCGTGTTCAAAGCCGACTTCCCACTTAACGGCCCCCAAGCCCAGGGCAAGTGTGTTAACTCCTCCGTGCCTTAGTTTCCCACGTGTAAATGGGTGACTTTGTGGGACATCGCACTAAAGGGCTTCATGCTGGCGTTGGCTCCTGGTGAGCTCTCAGGACGCGGTGGCCCCGGGCCCCCACCTGTACTGCGCCAGCCTCTGTGTGCACAGGGCTGCCTGGGCAGGGTCTGGGCCACGTGCCCTGAGCTGACAGCTCCGTGGGCGGGTCTGTAGGGGCATCTCTGTGCCTTCCATGCATCTCTGTGAGGAAGGGACAGGAGCCCCGTACAACACCTGCCCCATCGGTCCTCACCTGTGGCGTTGCGAGGACACCGGACTGCAGCCACCTCTCCCGCCGGGGTCTCCTTCCAGATCACAGCGCCCAAGTTGTCCTCATCACAGATTTCATGGGGCTCTGCCAAGGGGCTAGAAATGTGAGTGGGGGCGGGGTACGGGGGGTGGGCCGAGACCTGGCAGCAGGGTCAGGAAGACCAAGACCCCTGCAGGACATCTACCCTCACGAGGGGGAGTCTTTCCCCAGTAGAGCTAAGCTCCAAGCTCCCTCCCCCGTCACTCAGAAGGCCCCTCCCCAGAGTCCAGCTGTGGGGTGGGTGTGTGGGACACTCACCGGGACACCGCTGGGCACTGCACTGCCGGTATTCATCTTGTGGGCCCCGGCAGGCTGCTCCCCCGAAGAAGGGCCCCAAGCAGGCGCGCTCCCGCCGCTGTGTGCCACCTCCACATGTGACACTGCAGCCGCCCCACGACGTCCAGGCCTGCCACTTCCCATCCACTGTGGGACACGGCCATGCACAGAGCCACGAGGATGGGGACGAGGAGGGTGCGGACACAGGGACGTAGGAGCAGGAAGCCACGAGGAGAAAGAAGTCGAGACCCAGGGAGGGGAAGCCAGAGCTCAGACTGACACAGGATAAGACAAATGCCTCACGTGCACTGGTCCCTCACGGTCACCCCCCGGCCCCCCACATCCCCGGGGCCGTGTACAAGGGCCCACCATGAGCCCCCCGGGGTCTCACCCCTCCCGAGTGGCTCACGCCCGCCAGATCCCCCCACCCGCAGGCCCCGGAGCACGGCCCTGACCTGGACACTGCTGCAGGAAGCAGTCTCGCGTTTCCACCCAGTGGCCCTGGCACTCGGCGCCCCCGTACGAAGGCCCGTTGCACTCGCGCGTGCGCTGCTGCCGGCCCTGAGAGCAGCTGGCGGAGCACGAGCTCCAGCTTGACCACTCATTCCAGTTTCCATCCACTGCCCGGCCCAGGGGAGGAAGGGGACAGGAAGGCAGCGTGAACACCCAGGGCCCACACCCAGCCTGGGGCACAGGCGTGAACACCCCACAGGCATGGCCCACCACACCCCCACGAAGTCTGAGGCATGGGTGTGACACCCAAGAGGGCCCATCACCCCAACGCCCACGGTATGCGAGTGAGAACGCCCCAAGGTCTCCAACCTTCAGCCTGATCACAGCCTGAGGTTCCAACCTCTGAGCCCCCTAGCAGGTGGGTCTGAGCGGGCAAAGCGGGGCTCCCGGGGCTGGCCGGTGGCCCACTGGGCCCTTCCCTTCCCTTCCCGCCCCTGTCCCACCTCACCCAGCGCCCTCCCTCTCACCTACCAGGGCACAGAGCGATGTTGCAGAACTTGGTTTGCTTCTCCGGGCCCTCACAGGGGTTGCCTCCAAACTGGGGTGGCCTGCAGGTGCGCGTGCGGTCCCGGAAGCCGCGGCCGCAGGTGCTGGAGCACAGGCTCCAAGGCGACCACTCGTCCCAGGCGCCATGCACTACGGAAGGAACAGAACACTCTGCGACCCCTGTCTGCCCGAGCCCGCAGCCCGGTCACCCGCCCCTGATGCCCCGCCCCACGCCCCGGGCGCCCCGCCCCCTGCTCCTGTTATCCCCGCCCCCCCCACGGCGCGCCGCCCACCTGGACACACGGCGGAGTTGTTGCACAGGCGCTGCTCGCGCAGGGGCCCGCTGCACTGCGTGCTGTAGGAGGACGACACGCAGAAGCGCGTGCGGGTCTGCCAGCCCTCGCCGCAGGTGCTGGAGCACACGCTCCACGGGGACCACTCCTCGGCCGCGGGGTCACCTGTGGGCCCAGACCTACAGCATCACAGGCCTGCTGCTGCCCCTGCACCCGAGCTACGGTCAGACCCTCAGGCGGCCGCAGCAAAGCCCTTGAGCACCCCACCCCTTTTTTTTTCTCGACAGTCCCCTTCTCCTCACACCACTTCCCCTAAATCCAGTGTGCCTGGAGACGAGCGCCTGGCACCTGAGAGGTTAGTCTAATTATGGAAAATTATTACAGTCATTACTTAGAAGCAACGGCAATTAATAACGTATAGTACTTGCCCAAAGACCTAGTCCCCTGAAACCACCTTTCCCCACTTCCCAGGGTTTTAGTGCATTTGCGTGTCAGCCCCGCCCAGCCGCGGCCACTCACCTGTCTGCGGGGCCGGAAACCCAAACTGCTGCAGCTCGTCGCCCAGCTCCTCGCGCCGCCGGGCATCCGTGGACCGCAGGGACTGGCTCCGGGAGTTGGTGCGCCCGGCGGCTGCAGGGCGGGTTCAGGTAAGCGTCCAGGCCGTGGCCTGCAGCCCCCGCCCTGCAGCTCTAGAGGGGCGCTCTCGGCCCTTGGTCCCTCGGTCCCTCGGTCCCCAGCCGCAGCAGGGCCCGGGCTTGTCAGCACCAGGGCCACTTGGCCGCACTGGACAGGTGGGAAACTCGGGACCAAGGCACCCTGGCCTGGCGCCAATCCGTCTGGTCCAGTCTCCCCTGCCCTGCGCCCCTCCCTCTCTTCCTCCGGGGCCCGCAGGAGTCACCTGCGGGGCAGCACGTCTGAACGGCTACTGCCCCCCGCGGCCCAGCCCCGACACCCCAGGGCCCTCTCCAGGCTTCTGAGATGAGCACCTCTCCCCAGGAAAGTTCGTTGGGGAAAAGACAACCCGAAGAATGACAATCTCATTATAACTTGATTTAATTTTATGGAAGCAGCTAAAATATGCATGAGGTCATTAGAGAGCCTTATTAGAGAAATACATCCTGGAGGCAGCATCCGGCTGGGACAGTCGGGTCTGGCCAGGGCTAGGGATGGCGGTGGCGGGACAAGCCCCACAGCCGGCTTTCCAATGCACCCCAGAATTCCCAATCCACAGGTGCTAAGAAAGGCCCATCCAGTCCTAACACCGGGTCCCACCCCTCCTCCTGGGCCCTTACTTCTACTGGTCCCGCCCCTGGAAGGCTCCACCCTCTGACCCCGCCCCTGCCCCAGGTCCCGCCCCTCGTAGCCCAGGCCGTGCCTGGCCTGGCCCCGCCCCGAGCGCCCTCCCTCCCTCCCTCCCCTGGCCAGGCCCTGCCCCCTCCCCCCCCCCGCCCTTTTCCCGGCCCGGCCCGGCCCAGTCCGGGTTCCTGCCTTCACTTGGCCCCGCCCCGAGCCCCTCCCTCCCCCGGCTCCGCCCGGGACCCGCCAGTCCGCGCACTCACGGCCGCAGGCCTTGCGGTTGCACAGGCGGCCCTCCTCCAGCACCCCCTCGCAGCCGCCGCCTTCAATGCCCGGCGCGGGCAGGCAAGTGCGCGTCCGCGTCTGCAGGCCTCCCCCGCAGTCCCGCGTGCACTCGCCCCACAGGGACCACAGTTTCCAGCCGCCTGGTGGGGACCAGAGGGCAGGGGTCAGGGCCAGGGGCAAAGGGCTGCGGTGTCTTTCGGGGAGTGACCTCTAGGGGTCTCCCAGGCAGGGATCTGGGGCACAGCGGCCCCTGCGAAGAGGCCTCCGCGTCGGAACCAGCACCAGCACCCTGGAGGGTCAGCTAGGAGGCGAGTGTGGGCCTGGACGGGGTTGGTGATGGGGTGTGAAGCAGAGGCCGACAGGGCAGGGAGGGGCAGAGGTGCCGGGCAAGGTGGGGTCCGGGGCCCACCCCACTTCTCTCTGGAGTCTCTGTGCTCTCCTGCTCTGTCTACAGGCACCTGGGCCAGGGTCTCCACTGGCTTTGAATCCAGGTCCCCAGTGTGGGGCTGGACACAGAGCTGGAGCCCCAGGTGGGTCTGGAGAATGAATGAATGAATGAATGAATGAATGAAGGACACCCCTGCCCACCCCAACGGCTACCTTATACCGAGGGCCGGGTGATGGGCTGGGGGCAGAGGGGCTCTCCTGCCTGGCACCGAGCCTCACGCCCTGCTGAACCCCCTCCCCGTGGTCCTCAGTCCAGTCTCCTCTGAGCCCCAGTTTGCTCACCCCCCCCATGACCCATGTGCTCATTCCCCCACCACACGCAGGGACACCAGAGGTGACCGAGGTCCCACCCCTGGTAGCCGAGTGGGGTCTCACACCCAGGGCCCCGCCAGGCGGAGCCTCCCCCAGACCCAGCAGAGACTGGCTGCTGAGGGCCTCCAGGCCCCTACGGCCACCCTCCTTCAGCCCTCTCAAGGGTCTTCTCCATCCCGGCCCCGGCCCCCCATCATGACCTCGTGCCCCCGAAGTTCTGAGCCCCTTGGTGGCCCCAGTGCCACCAAGGACACTAAGAGGGACAGCCTCAAAGTACTGGCGAGCCACTGAGGGGTGAGGAGCAGGGAGGCCACACATCTTGGGCCAGAGCTGGAGGCTGCAGTAGTTCGCTCAGGAAGGGGCTGCTCCATCCAGGCTTTCTGTTCAAAGGCCACGCTTAAGGTGCCCAGATCACTCCCGCCTCGAGGGACTCTGGTGCCGCCACCCCATTTGTCCTGGGGAACCGCAGGGCCCCTACACTCCCAGCACAGCAGGGTCAGGGCAGACTCAACAAGGGCACGCAGCCTCACCAAGCGCCTACTTTGGGCCGGGCACCCTGCACGCAGCCCCTTGACAGGGCACCCATGTATGAGGCGGCGAGGAGATGGCATGGCCAAGGCCCAGCACTGGGAGCTGCACTAGAGCTGGGCCACTGCCCCATGCTGCCTGCTCGCCCGGGGCTGGAGCAGGGGAGCCAGGCTGGCCAAGGCAGGCCACACCTGGCCCGGCAGGAGCGTCCCTGATGCCTCCTGGAGCCTGGCTTATCTGGGGAGCACATACGGTGAGAATGAGGACTGTGCGGATCCTGGAGGGTGGGCACTGGAGCCGAAAGACCAGGTGCACATGGTGGCCCCAGCACCCACGACCATGGGATGGTTAAGTCCACCCTGCCCTGGCCTCACACCCCTCACTAGAGGATGAGGGCACTACTTCCCAGGACTGACGCCTGTGAGGGTAAATGGCAAGAAATGGCTGGGAGACGACAGGTGTGGGTGTCACTGGGGTCGGAGTCGATCCCAGAGAACTCACTTTGATTTGCAGCAAGTTGGGCGTCCAGGTGCTCTGTTCTGTGGAGGGCCGCTTGAAAGGTGTCAGAGCCCCTCCCAGTGGTCCCTGCGCCTGTGCTGGGAACCGACCAGCAGGGGGCGCCGGAAGCAAATGAACGGGAGGCGGGGGAGGGAGCCCAATTCCCCCAGTTTGGAAGGCGGGGCTCATTTCTCCTTCCACGCCCCCAAGCCCTTGAGGAATCTTCTCTCCCCTTGCAGAACCCACCCTCCCATACGCCTCACTTCCCCCTGAGCCCAGAGAGGCAGAGCATCAGGGGGCCAAGGGCACACAGAAGTCAGGCCTCCTGTCCTCTAGACTTGCCATGCTGGTGGGTCACGCAGGTGGGTGGGGCAGGTGGGCGGGCTGACGCACCCAGACAAGGGACCTGTAGGGGGGGCCGGCTCGGACCTTAATCGCTGTAGTCTGTGGGTGGGCGGGGACCCGGCTCTGCCCCTCGCGCACGCGCAGTAACACTTGGTTCCTAGCCGTGCAGCGGCGGCCCAGGGAGGAGCTTCTCACTCTGTGGGAGCCCGGCTGAGCCTTGCAGGGACCCTCGCTTCAGGGGGCCGAGGGGCCTGGTTCTGAGCCCCTTCCTGGGTCTGGGCGTGACGCCCTGTGCTCCCACAAGGGAGGCCTCTCTGCTCCCATTGTTCAGATGGGAAGACCGAGGCCTGCCCTAGTGACGGGATGCCCGTGCTCCCCCAGTTACGAGGGGGACGAGCAGGAATCGCCCAGGTTGTCGGACCCGGCCCACCCATACACCCTTCAAGGACGGTTGCTTCCCTCAAGGCCGGCTCTCAGGGCAGCATCCTGGGCAGGCGAGTCCTGACTCCCCCACCC
Organism: Eubalaena glacialis; assembly: GCF_028564815.1. Classification (NCBI taxonomy): domain Eukaryota; kingdom Metazoa; phylum Chordata; class Mammalia; order Artiodactyla; family Balaenidae; genus Eubalaena; species Eubalaena glacialis. Next base: position 87,815,813 of record NC_083732.1, on the reverse strand, counting down.
CCGTCTCCCCTCACTCCGCGCCAGACGCCTCAGGAACCGCGAGTCCAAGTCCACCCAGGAACCAAACGTTCACCCCACTTACAGCAGAGCAAACTGAGGCTCAAAGAGGGGTGGTCCAGACAGTCAGGGGCTGGTGACCCCCCCCCCACCTGCAGGAGGATCTGCCCTGGAGTTGAGGAGGCATGGAGGCCCGAGCCTCAGAAGGCAGGCGCCAGGGTCCCCAGGACTGAGTAAGAACCAGAAGTATGGAGGACGCTACACAAATACGACTTCGTTGTGGACAGAAATGTCCGTGCCCTGGGGGTGAGAGACAAGCAGGCCAGGGCCCCAGGGGAGGGGGTGGGGAGCCCCCAGGGCAGCCTCCAGGTGCACACGGCAGGACTGGTGAGCGGCTCGGCTCTGAGGGTGTGCCGGGGCGGCTCTGAGGGTGTGACGGGGCGAGGCTGCGCAGATATGGGGCCCTCACTGCCGCCACTCTAGGCGCCTTCACTCTGGGGACCGTCACAGCCCCGCAACCACGCCCATTTGGCAGATGCAGACAGGGAGGCCAAGTTATCCACCGGGCTGACAAGGAGAGGAGCTGGGACTGGACTCATGATCAGATTCCAAGCGCTCCCCCTACACCACCCCCCAGGCAGAGGCTGCCCGCCAGGACCACCCCCAGCCTGGCGCCGCAGGCCTCAGTGGTCTCACCTGCTGAAGCCCCCTGTCCCGTCATACTGAGACAAAGGAACAGGGAGGCCTGGAGTCCAGGGAGACAGGCCTGGCGGCAGGGACAACGTGGGCACGTCCTGCCTGTCCCCCCTTGCTGCCCCAGCCCAGCCCCCGCGCGGAAGCCTGAGTGACGTGGAAGCTGGAAGTGGGTGGGAGAGAGAGGGTGTCCAAGCCGGCTAATCGGAGGATGCCACTTGGTTTCCATGGCAACTGCCGCAGAGCTCCGTCTTTCAGGATAGACTCAGGTTAGGCCTCCGCTGCCAAAACACCCACAATTTCAGGGCTGGTTACCTTGGTGACCCAGGTGGTGGGGATGTGGTGGGGGGAGGGGGAGGAGAGGAGGGGTCATATCAGGAGAGGCCAGGCAGGGGTTCCACTGGCTCAGAGCACAGACTGCCCCCCAGGCCTAGCCCTGACCCCGGTCACATGCTGATTCCTGACCCTGATCACACACTGGGCCTTGATCCTCTTCACAGACTGACTTCTGACCCTGGACACAGGATCCCTGATCCCCTATCACATACTGAGCCCTGATCCCACTCACAGACTGATCCCCGACCTTGGCCACACTCCCACCACTGACGAACACTCAGTTAATGGTAGCTGCTATTTTTGTTATCATTTTTATTTTTAATGTGTGTCCCCCCCACGGCTGACACCTGATAAATGTTTGTCAAGCAAATGCATCCACGACCAGGGAATTACCCAGGCAGGGCTCCTGGGGCCCGCAGAGCTGGGCACAGAGGAATTCAGGCCACCCTTTCCTGGGTGGCCACGGTGCTCCTGGGCTGGGTGGGCTTTGAGGGGGCAGCAGAGGAGTGGGCAAGGCTGGGGGGTGGGCTGCCCCTCCAGGTCCGGAAAGAAGCCGCCATTCTTCCCGGGCTCAATGCCCCCTCTGTCTGGAAGCCTCATTTCCATCTCATTAAGGGATGAATAGAGCCAATTAATGGCCGCCAGGCAGCCTTGGCCGCCCAGGAGAGAGAGCACACGGAGAGGGGGGCTCCTGGCCCCCTTCCCACCCTGGCGCCCCAGCCTGCAGGCCATGGCCTCCCTGGTCCCTGCGCCCCCAGTCGGCTGGGATGAGGGCGCTGGGGGAGGCCCTCTTCCTGCTGGGCCTTCCCGCCTCCTGGGTCCCCTTTGGAGGAGGGGAGCGGTGCACTTCCCGTCTCCTCCAGCAGAGGTCTCCCCAGTCTAGCAGGTCAGGCAGCACCCGGCTGGGGGGTCAGCCCCTGCCCATTCCCGCCCCGCCCCCGACCGTCAGGCCGGGTTCCGTGCACATCCACCTCGCGAAGTCCAGCCCCTGTGCGGACCCCTACCCCCCACCGAGTTGAGGTCTGTACTGCGGCACGCAGGATCCTCCTCTCAGCCCCCTGCATGGATGTGCAAATGAGGACCACAGGGAACTGGACAGCTCCCTGAAGCCCCTCTCCAACCCAATCCCCAGTCCAGAGCGCCCCTGGCTCCACATGTCCAGACTTGGTGCATCCTTCACCAAGGCCTGCAGCTCCCACTATCGGGGCCCGAGTGACCAGCAGTCCGCCCAGCTGCCGCAGGCACCCCTGGATCTCAGGACGGGCTGAGAGCCGTGCCCACTGCCCACGGGGCCACTTGCCAGAGAAGGAGGACAAGGAGGGCTCCTCCAAACATGGTAGAGGCGCCAAGATCCTATGAGCAGGGTACTGTCCCATCCCCATTTCACAGAAGGGAAACCGAGGGGCGACTTGGCCCCGTCTGCAGCGTTACTCACTTTCTCAGTGTTGCTTTTCCTCAGTCAGGCAGGTGCCTCCTAAGAAGGGTGCCCGTTACAAGCTCGAAGGCCTGGGTCCCACCCGGCTTTGCCGTGCCGCGCTGGATGACCTGGGCGGGTCTCTTCTCCTCCCTGAGCCTTGGCTATACGACCGACAGCCCTTCTCCCCATCTTTTAGGGAAGTGGGACCCCAGCAGGGCCACAACTCCCAGCCTCCCTCGCTACCAGGTGGCGTGGGGTGAGCTCTGGCCTCTCGTGGCAGTTCCTCTGTGGGTGATGCCCTGTGCGTACTTATTGTTTTCATGGGGTCACATCTTGCTATTTCCATCTGGAATGGGGGCTGTCTACAATGGAGCCTGAAACCTTGTTTTCCAGATTTTTCTAAATTGGCCCCTGTGCAAAAGCGCAGCTCCCCTGGCTGGGATGACAAACCCAGTGCTGGCAGGGAGGCCCTAACCCTTCCTACTCCCGCCCCGCCCCTGCTCCCCACCCCCATGCTCCCAGTCGCCCCCAAACTCCAGAGACACGCCCTTCCCCCTGGAATTCCCCACTCGTCCCTCCCCCCAGCCCAGCCCCTCTGCACACCCTGCAGGCCCCAGAGAGGGCTGGCAGCCTCCTCCTGAGGCAAGCTGTGGGGCATTTAGGGTTGGAATGACTCCAAAGCCCTTGCGGGGGGGCGTGTCAGGGCAGGGGGCGCCCCAGCTGAGAGGCGACGGGCCTGGAGGAGGGGGTGTGGCCTTGGGCAGGTCACGGCCCCCCAGGCCGGCATCGCAGCCCAGCACACGCCCGGGATGTCACACACTCACACGCTCAGGCTCCAGCCCCCCTCCCAACCCTGTGCAGGCATATGGAGGGGGCACACGGGCACACACAGGGTCGTGTACACACACACACACAGGGACACACACACAAGGAGACACACGCACACTCGCCCCCAGCCCTCAGGATGCCGCTTTTCCATTATCTTACATGTCGCTTCTGCAATAAAATTCTTTAATTAAAACATGAATATTTAAAACAACCCTTGAGAGAAATGGCACCATCTCACCAGAGGCAGAAAAACGCAGAGAGACTCTGGGAGGGGGAAGGAGGGACAGCCCGAGAGCGGGTGGGAGCAGGCAGGCAGCACAGAGGGGCAGCCGGCGGGGCAGGGGAGAGGGAACAGTTGCTCTGGCCTGAGTAACTTTTGCCAGTCGGGCGCGTGACATGGCCATGTGGCATTTGGACAGGCCGGGCGGGGGCAGGGCTGAAAATGGGCCACGGGCTGGCCTGGGCCTCCTGCTCGCTCCGGCTCCGGCTCCGCGGCTATGGAGGGACGCGCCTGACCCCGCCTCCACTGGCATGCGTGAGGGGACGCAGCTCCCTGGGCACAGGCTCGGCAGGCAAGATATGGGGTCTGGATCTGCTGTGTGTCTTCTGAATTACTGCTGGACCTCTCTGGTCCATATGCCACCCCGCCCCTACACACACATGAACACACACACACACACACCCTCCCCACAGAGCTCTTGCAGGAGAAGCCCCAGGCAGGACCACCAGGTGACCAAGAGCTGGCTCTGCTCTCTGTCTCCCTCTTACAAGCTGTGTGACCCTGGCCACTGCCTTAACGTCTCTGTGCCTCCTTCCACTCAACAAGGATTAATCAAGGGCCTGCTGTGTGCCAGGTACTGGCCCACACACGGGGCTTCGTCAGAGAGCAGGGCAAACTCCCCTGCCCTGTGGTGGGTACATCCTGGCAGGGACAGAGAATAAGGCCACAGGAAATTCTCCAGTGTTCACAGGCGATACCGTGTGGGAAGAGAGAGAAAGAGGGAGAGCGAGAGTGTGAGGCGACAGCAGGGCTGGGGCTGCTGCCACTTTCTGCAGCAGGGCCAGGGCGTCTTGAGAAGGTGCCATCTGGGCAAGCACTCAAGGGACGGAGCCCTGTGGGCACGTGGGGAGAGTGTTCCAGGCCAGGGAACGGCCCATGCAAAGGCCTTGGGCAGGGAGGTAGGTGCCTCGCTGGGGAGCCATCTCTGGGCAACTGGCAAGAGTTAACTGGTTAAGATGTGGGTGCTTCCTGCACAAAGGAAACATGCAGAACGCGGCTATTGCCACTACTAAGATCAGGTTTACTCCCAAGGTCTCAGAAGCATCAGGACCTTCTGAGTCCAGGGCACGGGCACGGGGTCTGAGCTGCCTGTGGGCCTGGGCGACCATGTCCTGTGCCCCCCGCCCCGCGGAGTCGAGCTCCTTGCTTCATGGCGGCAGCCCCAGCCCTCATGCCCTCCGAACTGTCTTCCACGAGGCTGCCAGCCCTGCCACATAGCCTTGACTTGCGCTTTGTCAGGATTGCTGAAATCGGCTTGCACAGAGCCAGCCTAAACACACACACACACACACACACACACACACACACACAGCAAGTACATACCACAAGTGCACACCTGCACATGCTCACATGCACACGTGTGCACAAACACGATGCACACAGATGCCCGATGCACTGCACACGGGCACGCACACATGTATACACCAGCCATACACGCACGCACACACTCACACACGTGCCCGATGCAGTGCACACGCGCGCACACACACCACGCACGCACGGCACACATACCGGCAACGTGCATGTGAACACACATACATGCCGTGTATACACACACACGCACACACACATGCATACTTGTACACATGGATGCATGAACACACCCACGCTCACGTAACACACTGCACACACACATGCACATGGATGCGTGAACACAAGCATATGCACGAGCGTGCACACACGCACGCACGCCTGCCCACCCCCTTCCAGCACCAGTTCCAAACATTCCCATTCTCCGAATCTCTGTGCAAGCCCGAAGCACCCAGCCCTGGTCTCCAAACAGCTCCGCTCCTCCAATCTGTCTCTTTGCCCCCCAAGCCCTCTAGATTCTCTACCTCGTAGTAAACACAGATATTTACATTTCATCACTGACGTTGCTTCTGCTTAGAAACACTTTCACCCCAGTTCTCATTCCTCATAACAATCAAGAAAAGAAGACGTTTTTACTCTTTCCATTTTAAAGACAAGGGGCCTGAGAGGATTGGCCCAGGGCACAGCGAGTGTGCGGCGGGCTGGGATTTGAACCTGACCTGGTCCTGTCCTGGGGCGCCAGGTCCCAGGGCTCCCTCTCAAACGACATTCCCACCAGATGACCCACGGGCCTCGCACGGTCAGGTCCCACTCTGCCCTCTGGATCTTCCTCCCCAGCCCGATCCTCCCCGCCACTTCCCCACCTCGGCTGAGGTCCTCACTCCTGGCCAGAAACCTGGGAGCGGTCCAGCCATCTCCTTCCTCCACGCCCACATCCTCTGCATCAGCAAGTCCATCACCCCAACCACCGCCCTCCCAAGATCCTCCCCCTTCCTCCCACCCAGGCCAGCGTCAGCTCCCTCCTGGATGCCTGCAGTGCCCTGTCCCTGCCCCGGATTCCCCCTCTGAGCCAGACACTGCATTTACAGCCCCAGCGATGTCACCCTTCTGCTTAAAGCCCCCCATGGCCCTTCAGCTCTCATGATAACATGCAAACTCCGGCCAGGAGGCCTGTCCACCATCGCACCCAACTCCAGCAGCGGGGCCTGCTCCCTCCAGCACCGACGTCACAGCCCCACAAACTCCTGCCACTTGCCGCACATGTATCACACCAGCCCCGTCCCCTTGACCTTCTCCCGCAAGCTCCACACGGCTCCAGCTATACCAGGTATCCACCCGGCACGGTCACTGCCCCGAGATGCTAACGGAGATCAGCTCTTGCGCTTTGGTTTCCAGTGTGGGCCAGGCCCCGGGGCAATCAGGTCTGAGGTGACTGAATAGTCCCTCCAAGCAGTCAGCACTTTGCCAGCGAAGACGCTGAGGCTCAGGGGCAGGTGACCACTGGGGAGTGGCTGAGCGACATGTCCGGCCAGGCCCCTGCCCCCCTGGTCCTCCTGCATCCGCCCACCTCCCAAACCAGCCGCCGGCCCGGCATCTCTGCTCCATTCTCCTCCTCCCCATCCCCCGAGGACCACTCCCTCCACCACGCTGCGGGGCCTGCCCACGCCAAGGTCACAGTGACCTCTACCTTGCCCAGCCCGAAGGTCAGCCCTCCCAGCCTCCCACGCCATCGCTGGGGGCCCTGACACAACTGATGGAAGATGGAGGTTTTCTGATGGTTTCCTGGACACCACACCGCCTCCACCTCCCGGGGCTCTGCCCGCCTCTTCCCTCCTCTCCTTATCCTCTCCAGCTACGCTCACCGCTCCACGGAGGTTTCTAATCTGGGATCCACGGCCCGGGGCCCATGAATAGAACCATGTTCCGGGATAGCTGGTTTCCTCTGTAACCCCACGTAGCTTCTTTTATGCCTTTACAGACGTTATTCGGAGGAATCCATCGGCCTCACTGGCTCCGGAGACACCGAGAGCCCTGGACCACGTCACCTGGTCCCACGGTGACCTGCCCGCATGAACGCCCAGCCCAGCCTGGCCCCCGGACGCCCGGCACGCTGTCTGGTGTCTCAAACTCCACGTTCGGTGAAGAGCTGTCCCAGGCCCGCAGCCCCAGACTCCCGAGACACCCTGGGCGCCCCGCTCCAAGCCCACACAGGGTCTCCCTCCTGCCCCGATGCCAGGGAGCCCGCTCAGTGTCCCATTCCACTGGTGGCGCCCTCCTGTGCAGGTGCCCGCCTCACCGAGGAACCCAAACTGCTAAGAAGGTGGGACCAGCCGAGCACACGCCCACGCCCACCTTTGCCCTGCCCTGCCCTCTGACCCGCACGGGGCTCACCCGCACCCCTCCCAGAACCTCGAACACAGCCCCCTGACCAAGTGACCCCCTGACCTCCAGGTGACACGCAGCCCTGCCACCAGGGTCCCTCCCCCTGCGATGTCTTCATCACCACCTGACATGCCTGTTTCTTGTGCTTTGCCGTTTAACACCGCCCAGACCCAGAAGGCAGCTCCACGAGAGCGGGGCTTTTGTTGTTTTGTTTTTGTTGTTTCTTGTTGTCTTCATTGCGTGTCCCCGGCGCCTAGGACACCTCACAGGCGCTGGGTAACTAACTGCTGCATGATGGTTTGCATGGCTGTAACCATGTGCAATCCCCACATTGCATCTCCTTGACCACATGAGTCCACTCTGCTCACTTTTTCTCCCACGTCCCAGGAGGCCCCTGCAGACGCCGGCCACAGGCCACAGCAGCCTGCTGGCCCATGAGAATGGTCCTGCCTGAGAAAAGGGAGGGACCCTCCGGGAGGGACCCTCCCCAGCCAGGAATCTAAAACTCCCTCATCCTGGGAGAAATCAGACCCGTTATTCCTTCCCTCCCTCCATCCCTCCCTTCCCTGATCACTTAGCAAGCACCACCCATGAGGCAGGCACCCCAGCACCCTGGGGGCCAGAGGCAAGCACCCCAGGCTGCCCATTCTCAGCGAGCCTGCAGAGAACTTCTCTCTTTGCACTTGGCTTCCCCGAAGTGCTCGGGGGATGGGTGGCCAGGGCAGCCCTGCAGAGAAGACCCTTCCCACCCACCGTATGCCCAGAGAGCCACCCCAGGGCCTCTCCTAGCCGTCACTCACCTGGAGCGCCATCCCCGCCCCGGTCCTGGGTCAGGCTGGTGAGGCAGTTCTCAGGGCCACCAGCCATGCCGTCCCTCAGGCAGACATCCCCGCGAGGCACCAGGGAGCCCGAGGCAGAGTCACCGGTGTCCCCGCCCAGGCAGGCACAGGGGGTCTGCATGATGCCACAGGGGTGTGAGCTGCGGCTGCCAGCCAGACAGGCGTCCAGCCAGCGGCACAGCATCTGGCAGGCGGCCCGGCTGGGGCTGCGGTTGCCCACGACCAGGTACTCCACGGAGAAGTCGTCGCTGGGACCGGGGGGCCCGTCCTGGGGCGCGGGGTCGTCCTGGGGCGGCCGCTGCCGCTGCATCTGCAGAAACTGCTTGCTGGCCTGCAGGAAGGCCAGGGGCGCCGAGGGGTCGCAGAGCCTCAGCACCTCGTCGAAGCTCTCCACGCCCAGGTAGGTGCGTGTGGACTCCAGGAAGGAGTCGAACTGGTAGGTGCGGACGCGGGTGGGGCTGCTGCAGGAGGGCGCCTTGGCCACCTTCACGTAGAGCGTGTAGCGGCGCGGGTCCGGGTTGCGCAGGGTCCAGGAGCAGCGCGAGGCGTTGGCCGGGAACACGGCGGCTGCCGAGAAGTACCCGAAGAACTTGCCCTGCACCAGCGTGGCGCACGGCTCGGCCCCGGGCCCCGCGTCCGTCCCCGCGGCCGTGCCCGCCTGGTGCCCCAGCAGCAGCAGCAGTGGCCCGAAGATCCAGAGGGCGCCCGGGGCGGCGGCCTGGCCCCTCATCCTAGCTCGCGGGGCCGCCAGGGTTCCGCCGGCTGGGCAGGCAGGCGCGGGCCAGGCCTTGACATGCCAGGGTCCGGCAGCGAGCGGAGCAGGCCGGGGCCGGAGGGCAGGGGCTTCAAGCGAGGACAGGAGGAGGAGATGGCTTCAGGCGACCGAGTGGGCAGGGGCGGCTCCTAACGTCCGGGGCCCCAGTGCCCGCCTGTGGCCGCCAGCAGCAGCTGGAAGAGAAAGAGCGGAGAGGGGACACGTGAGCCCCCTGGGGAGACTGGGACTTGGCACGCTGGGGGCAGTGCTCGCCCCAGGCTCTGGGCCTCCGACACAGGCCCTGGCCTCGCTCTCAGGCACCTGCTCTGCCCACCTGTCTGTTTGCCACCTGCCAGCATGTCCACCTGCAGGGGCAGAAGCCAGGGGCCGCGGCCCCTCCTCCCCCACCAAGCCTGAGTGGGAAGCGGTGGGCCGCCCCGGCCAGGGCTGCAGGCCACAGGGGCCTCGGCTGTGCCCGTCTGGCTGGGCAGCCTGGCGTGGCTCCACGGGCTCTGGGCCCGCCCGCCAGCCCTGGGGCGGCCACGGAGGCCATTCCGCCCCTGGGCCTCTGTGGCCTCTCTGACCATACCCCTCTCCAGCCCTCATTCAGGAAAGAATCTGCAAACCCAGCCAGAGGGGAAGCAGGGCAGGGGAGTAGAGGAGACAGGTCATTCCGGCCATTGCCCAGCTTCCCTGCAGCCCCGCCCCTCTGGGCCTTGCTGGGTGCGGGTGCAGAGACCCCTCCCACTTCTGTTTCGTCACAGCAGGAGCGACCAGTTTTTGCGGGGTGAGGGTAGGGTTGGTGCCCCGTCTCTGGGTCTCTGGCTGTGACTATGACATCCACCCACCTCCTATTACCCCCCCCCTTCCTGCTCACACAGCCACTCAGGTGCCCCTTTGGCCTCCCAGGCATGTTCCTGCCAGGGAGCCTCCCTCTCCCCGCCCCTGGAGTCACCTGCCGCCTGCCCCTCCCCACTTAGCCAGCCTGCTCCCCGCCTCCCGTCTCACGATGAGGAAATCGAGGCTCTGACGGCGTCACAGGGAGGGGGCGGGAGCAGGAGGTTCACACTTGAACCCCCCCAGATTGACCCCAACCTTGTGGCCCTGGGGTCACCTGCCCTGCACCAGGAGTGGGCGCTGGCTGTGTGCCGCCGGCTCGCACCTGGGGGGGGGGCAGCTCCCGGCCCAGGTCAGCAGGGACACAGCAGAGCCGTCCTGGGCCCAGGAAGCCAACGCTGCCCATCCTGACCCGCCTCCACGTGGACCCTGCGAAGTTCCTTCTGTCTAAACCTCAGCTTCCCCACCCTCCCTCCCCAAAGCCCCTGCTGGGCGTCGTCCCGGCAGCAGCTGAGCGGGTGGGCAAAGGAGGGGGAGCCACAGCAGCCCCCCGCAGCCCGCCTGGCCTGGTGCCGGCGCCTCGGCTCTGCCGACCGTGCACACGCCGGCTGCCTGCCCACAGGGACTTGCTGCTTCTTGCTGCCTGGGCCCAGCTGGCCGGCGACACAAGGTCGGTCACTGCTCTGCAGTCCCCTCCTGGCGTCCTTCCTGGCAGGCCTTGTAGGCAGAGCAGGGAGCTGGGCGTGGGCTGCCTCGGGCTGGCCAGGATGGCTGGACACGGGCTGCCCCGCTCATGGCTGTGTGGACTCGGCCAAGGCCCTCACTTCCCAGCCTCAGCCTCCCCACCTGTAAAGTGGGGGCTGAAGCCTCACTCTCCCAGCATAAGGTCAGCGCTGGACCTGCGGGTTTACCCAGAGATGGAGCAGGAGGCAACCGCGGTAGGGGCTCTGGATCACCAGGGGCGGCCCTGTGGGGCTCTTTAGTGGCCAACGCTCAGGTCCCCTGAGGAAAGAACTTGCAGACCCCTCATGCAGACCCTGCACTTGGCCCCTGCTTCCAGGAAGCCCCTCTTCCGGTCGCGCCTCTAGACCATCCGGGGCCAGCCTTGGACGCCAGCATAGCAGAGCCGCCTGCCCTGGCCACCCACTGCCATATGTGGGAACCGAGAGGCCGGGGCCAGGGTCCCACAGTCAATCCCAGACCTAGGAGGCTGCCTGCAGGGGTGGCCATGGCATCCAAAACCTCACCTGAGCCCCAGCCCCAGCTGCAGCGCCCCCTCCTTTGGTCCCAGGCTGGGACCTAATGCCCCAAGCTGGGGCCCCAGCCTCGGGACAAACCCTCTCCGATGCCCAGGAGAATCCCAGGTGGAAGTCGGCAAAGCCCAGCAGAAACTCTGATCGTAGTCGAGCGTTTCCCCCAACACCACCCTGATCCCCGCCACGCGACAGCCGACTCACTCTGACTCATCCCCCTTGACCCGGGGTCAAGGCCACGCCAAAACCCAGCACCTTCCCCCAGAGGGGCCTGCCCGGTCCTGAGATGGCCCAGGCCGGGCCCACACTCTCTCCTCCCCACCCCAGCCCCTGGCGGCCGACGCCACAGCCCTCCCGTCTGGAAAGTGGGTACAGCCTGGCGCAGACACGGGGGCTCAGGTGTCTCAGACACTCAGCCCCAAGGCTGCACAGCTGCCTCCACCACCCTGTGGGCTCGCAGGCCTGGAGGGGCGTCCCAGCCAGGCCCAGCGTGGAGGGAAAGCACAGGAGAAGCAGGGCTCATGGCGGGGAGGGGACCAACGTTGGGCTCCATCCTGTGCGGGGCACTCTGTCTCCGCAGGAGCAATCCTGGGGCCCCTGCTATGGCGCGGTTGTGCAGATGGGCACATGGGGGCCACAGACGAACAACCTTGGTGGGGGCTTGCAGGTGCTGGGCGCCTGAGGCAGGATCCGGGCCCAGGTCTGCAGCACAAAGCCCCTGCCCTCTGAGAGCTGGCACTGCCCTAGGCCAGGCAGAACTGGCCCTAATCCTGCCCCTGTCCCAGGGCCCATGGGAGCTGGGCCGAGCCGGGGCCCTCCTAGCATCCCTGCCGGCTGGCCCTCATCCACACCAGCTCACTCCGCTCCTGGAGGGCCTGTCAGGGGAGCGAGGCCCACCCCAGTGTCCCGCACAGCGGGCAAGAGGGAGAAGTGAGGATCAGATGCAGGACAGCGCCCCATTCAGAACTGCCCCTTAGAAGGGTGGCAACACGGGGGGTGGCCTGGGGGGTGAGGAAGGAGGCAGGGCGAGGATGCTCAGGACACAGAAGAGAGCGGCCCCAGCCCCGGCCCCGGCTGGGCGGTGGGATGTGGAGGGGACACTGCTGGCCTGGACCCTGGGGAGGCGGGAGGTGCCCATGGGGACGGGGGATAAGTGGCAGGTCAGGACGCCACAGTCCCGGGACTGAGGCTCTGGTGTGAGCCTTCAACAGGCTCTTGGGGCCGGAAGATGGCCTAGAAGAGCCCACCCATGGGGTTTTCACACAGGGTTCCACAGCGCGGACCACTAGGGCCACCAGGGGGCCGGGCATCCTCTACACCTTGAACAGCTCCACACCCTGGGCCTTGGGAAAGGCTCTGCTGGCCAGAACGCTGTCCCAGCTCTGAGTCTGAGTGCCACAGAACTGGCCTGGCCCTGCCTCTTCTGGCTGGGTCTTGGGGCAGAGCTGGGCAGGAGGCTCAGGCCGTCAGCACGGACAGCTCCTGTGCCTGCCAGCGGTCACTCACCCTCCACCTGCCCACACCCCATACCCTGCCCTCTGCCCCGCCCCCAACAGACCCACAGATGCTTTCCAGAGGCTGAGGCCTCTCCATCCCCATTAACTGCCTGCCTGAAACGCTCCAGCAAGGCCTTGGATAAATGGCTCAGAGGTCCCCTCTAGCCTTGGTCCGGGGCACACCCGTGTCAGGCCCCAGGTCACACAGCCGTGGTGGAGGCCGACCGGTTGAATCCAGCCCAGGCCCGGGCAAGCAGAGCTGAGATGGGGTGGGGCGTGCAGGGGAGCCCCTGACCCCACCTGGCACCCAGGGAGAGTGTCCTGGAGGGGGCAATGCCGGGCAAGGGTCCCGGGATGAGGGGGACAGCATCGATCTTCACTGGGGGGATTCCGCTGACGGGGGAGGGGGCACAGGCAGGGAGAGCTGGGGGGAGGCTTGCGTGGTGTCTGGGCTGGGAGGGTGGTCAGAGGACAAACAGGGTTATGGAGGTGACCAGGCTTCCAGCTTGAGCACGTGGGCGATGGGTGGTGGGGACCCTCGCTGAGCTGGGGGGAGCAGACGTGTGCCCGTACATGTGCACGCACGTGCGTGTGCCAACACCTATGTCTCTGTGCGCGCACATGTGCGTGCGTGCCTGCACTGTGTCTGCACACGTGCACACGTGTAGTAGCACGCGTGTACAAGGCTCCCAGCAGGAGGAGGGCTCAGCGTGTAATCACGGGATGCGCAGGGCAGTGGGAGAGGCACTGGGGCTGGGAGAGGAGTGTTTGCCTGGAGGCGGAGCCCGTGGCCAGGACGGAGCCCCACGGAGGCCAGGCCAGGGCCTCAGAGGAGGGCCAGGCCAGTGGAAGGCTGGCTTCACACTGGGTGCAGGTGACTGGCGCTGTGGTTCCCCTGGGCTGGCTCACGCCCCCTCCCCTCAGCCACACCCAGCGCCCAGGCCTCCGCTGGCAGTCAAACTCTACAAGCCTGGCGACCACAGGTGAGGGGGGTGGAAGAGGCTCCAGGCCTCGGTGCCGGGGTCCAGCGAGGTTGCTGGTCGCTCCTCTCCAGAGGTGCTCACGGGGGGACTGTCTCCCTGGGGCTGCAGGCCCCCTGTCTGGTCCTTGGGTTCCCATATCCCAACCTGGGTCATTGCAGCGTCCATCACCCCCTGCCCATCTTGGGTTCCCAAGGACGGTGGCCAATTAGCACCCAAGCCCCCTCAGGCCCCCGCCTCTCCCATCACCTTCTCAGGGCCAAACTGCCCTGCTGCAGGGAAACTCTCCTGGTGTCTGGCCCCCATCCCTTTGGCCAGCCTCTGCCCCGAACCTACCATGCGGCCTCTCAGAGCCTGCAGGGTGGCCTCGGGGTGAGGGGCGGGGGACCCCAGAGAGCCGGCCACAGCAGGCGGAGGGCGAGGATCTGGAGTCACGGCGATGAGAGAGGGAGACGATGACTGGTTTACTGAGCGCTGACCGCACACAGGACCGGTCTCAGATCTCACGGGACCCCAGGAGGCGGGAGCAGTAGCGGCCCCACTCCGCAGCTGGCAGGGTCGCCACCCGCTGAGGGGTGACGCGCCCTCCTCCCACCACCGTCCCAGACGTATCTGTGCACGGGGGGACCATCCAGCCCCTGGCCTCGATCAGAAGCCCTGGGTGCCTCGGGATCGCTGCCACACAGGGGCGTGGGCTGGATGCCCACCCATCAGCCTCCAGAAGTCTCCAGCCTCACCTTAGTCCGTGGGATCCCCCCCCCGCAACTGTCCAACACACAGGCCGGACCCAGGCCCTGCCTCCATCCCTCCCCACCCACCCCAGGCCGCCAATGGCATCCCCTGACACCAGCCACAAAAGGCACTCTGTTGTCCTGCCCGGCCCTCTGAACAGTGCCCGCCTGTGTGTCCTGGGGAAGGCTGTACTGGGGGAGGGGCGGGTGGGCATCCGCGGCACGGAGGGCAGCCCAAGGGGCCGGCGGCCGGGTGGGGCTGGGAGAACACGCAGGAGAGGCCCCCCGGGGGCACCTGCCCTCCCTGCTCACGGCAGCCTGCCCGCCCGACGTGGGCAGCCCTCCTGGGCCGTGGCAGGTCAGGCAGCCAGGCAGGCCTCCGTTCATGAGCAGAGCTGGGGGCGCCGCTAGCAGATCCTGCCTCCAGCCCTCCTGACTGACGTGTGGCGCATCCCAGGCCTGCCCCAAGGAGGCCCCGGCCATGTTCCACTCACAGCAGAGAGGTGGGAGCACGCCAGTGAGGTATCCCCGCGGGGCTGGGAGGGGCCGCCTGGGCGGGGCGGGGCGGGGCTGCCGGCAGGGAGGCCTCTTTCCCCTGCCTGCCTGGGCACAGGGGCTGCCAGGGGAATCTGGCCGGAGGCCAGGCAGAGCTCCCCAGGAGGAAAAAGAAAGGTGCCCCGGAAGGTCCACTGCTGGGGGGTGGAGGGGGGGCCCTCTGGCTCTGCTCCAGGCCTCCCCGTGCACACCCTCACCCTCATCACACCTCTTCTTGCCCAGGAGCCTGTTACCCCAAACCACCTGTAGGCCTTGAAGACACCCCGTGCCCTCAAGCCCCCGGGCTGCCCCCGCTGCCCTGGCCCCTGCCCAGCAGACACCCACCTGTCCTTCAGGACATGGGCCAGGTGGCTGCCCTAGAAGCCTTACCTGAGCCTGCCGGACCCCTCCCCCTCTGAGCTCCCACTGCGTCCTGCGCCCCGGGCACGCACACACATGGTTGCATACACACGCACACGATGCCCCTGCGTGCACACAGACACGCTCTCTGGAGAGTCCCAGGCGGGGACAGTGAGAGCGTCTGCCCCATCAGCTGGGGCATCCCACCGGAGCGGGGAACTCTCCTGAGGAGGGGAGGCTCCTGAAATTCTGGGTGTGACATACGTCCCTGGCCTCTCCTCTCTGTGTCCCCCTGCTCGGTACCCAGATTAAGTCCCTGCTCCCGGAGAGGGAGACACAGCTTCCACGCCCGCTCAGCGGCTGGCCTACGGGTGATGCCCGCCCACACCGCACGCCAGGATCCGTTCCCGAGGTTCCCAGGAAGAGGGGCTCATCCAAGGTCACCTGTCCAAGGCCACATGGGGAGGGTGTGAGGATGGTGACAAGATCGGAAGAGGCGGTCAGGAAGGGCCCTGGCGGCCAGCAGACAACACTGAGGTCCCAGGGACGTCCCGGATAGTCCTGGCCAGGTGGGGACGCAGAGGTCCTGACAGCATGGAGTGGGGAGGGGGGGGATGACAACAGAGGAAGGGGGTGCTTAGCCTGGACGTGCTCCAGGAAACCCAGGTCTCCTGGCTCCCGACGCCCCCTGTACCCACCCTAATGGTGCCAGCAGCTGTGGCAGGACTGGCCGTCCCAAGAGGTACCTTGGTACCTGGTGCCCAGAGGTATCAAGGCTCCGGACCTGGGCCTCCCCGAGACCCACGGGGCGCCCTCTCCCCTCTCTCCAGGATGGCCGAGGTGAGCGAGGGTGGCAGAGGGTGGGCCGGGAGGAGACAGGGCAAGCCAACCTGCGGCCCAGGGTGAGCGTCGGGGAGGAGGCGGACCCCGAGACCGGGGACAGGGCTTCGGAGGGACCAGCGTGCGCGCGCGGGGGCGCCTATGCACACGCGTGTGCAGTGCGTGAGAGAGCGTGTGTACGGCAGCGGGGAGGGTCGCCGTGTACGGGGTGAATGTGCGCGGGTGTGCACGTGTGTGAGTGGAAGGCTTTCCGGAGGCGCCCCTGGGCGCTGGGACCCTGGCGCCCGCTCCGCCCCTCTCTGGGGCGGGACTCCCTACCCTAAGTCTCTGAGCCTCAGACAAGTGCTGTCTGAAGTCCCCAGGCCACGTAGGAGGGAGGTCCGGTGACTCGGCCAGGCCACCTGGGTCGCCCGCAGAGCTCTGAGGTCCTGCTCACCAGCACTTCAGCTCCTCTTCCTGCAGCCGTGCCTCCACCTCTCCTCCCACCTCAGGGACCCCTCAGCCCACGTCTCAGCTGAGGGTCAGCATCCCCCAAACCGGACACAGCATGAGGGGATGGGGACAGCCTGGGTCTCATCTCGCTGTCCACCTCGGCCCCTGAGCCCCTGGAAACCCCCTGCCCTGCAGGCCTCTCCCGGTCCCACAGTCACCCAGCAGGGCCCAGCGGACCTTGGGGACCCCATCTACGCCCCCTCCAAGTGAGCCCTCGAGGATGCCCACAGACCCCAACGGACAGGGACGTGGGCGGTTGGATCAGCATGAACATGGTGCAGGTCCGAAGGTGAGGGCGGGGGAGCTGGTGGGGACGGGACGCAGTGGTGGGGAGTGGCGAGGGGATGAGACGGCGGGGGGTGACGGCGGGTGGTGAGCCAGGTGCCCCTGCGCACGCAGACCGCCTCCATTTGTCCAAAGCACTTACAGGACAAACGCAGTTACGCTTGTGGAGCCACAGAACATTGTGGAAGGATAACACGGACCCATTAACAGGAGGACCTGGGGTCTGGGGAGGGAAGGAGACTCCCTTTGCGCTCTAGCCCTTTGGTGCTGCCCCCATCGCGGTTCACTTTCCAATGAGTAGAAATGAATTAAGAGATAGGAGGGGGCAGGGGCTGCAGCCGGGAAGGAGCCTCCCGCCTGCTGTGTGCTTTCCCGGGGAGCGCCAGTCCTCCTGGGAGCCAGGAGGACACCGGGAAGCAGGGACGGCTCCCTACGAGATCTGAACCCAGGGGTTTACACTCAGCTGAGGCCACAGGTCCTGGGGTCTCCCTGCAAAGTCCCGCCCTGCAGGGGGAGGGGCTGGTGCCTCTGTCACCTGCAATTGCGGCCGAGGCAAAGGCCTGGAATCAAAGTTCCAATGGGAAGCTTTTCCCCTCTCTGGCCTTACTTTTCCAACAACTGTAAATGGGCAGTGGGTGGGAAGAGGGGCTCTCCCCGTGCCCTGCGGCCCCAGGGTCCTCGGAGCGACGCCATGTCCCCGGACATGAATGTCCACCTCGGGGCCCAGATTCCAGGGTAGCGCACGCTCGCATTCTGTGCTGTGTTGTGGGTTGGTGCACACTGATGGGGCTCTTGGGTGGTGTCAGGGTGACGGCCGTTCTGTGGTGACAAGTGAAGTCTGGAGTCCAGTGCAGTTGTGGGCGGGGCAGCCCCATGCAACCTGGCTGCCCCTAGGAGCACCCGCCATCTCTTTGGCGTGTCCATCAGGCCAAGTCATCACCTCTGTTTACACCCCCCCGTGGCCCCCACCACTCCCAGGACATAGCCCGAGGCCTACAGGGATCTGCGGTCTGGCCCCGCTCCCTCTGAAGCCCCAGTCCTGCCATTCACCTCTTTTCTAGCTCCTGTCTACGCCTCACACCTGCCACAGGGCCTTTGCATGGCTGGTCCCATACTGAGACCCTCCTCATCTTCACCACCACCACCGCTCTTCTCCCAGCTTAGCTGCCACTTCCCCGTGGAGGGCTCTCGGGGAGCCCCACCTCTGGGCTCCTGCAGGCTGCTGTCTTCCACCCCCAGGGTCCATTCACTGAGCCGAGCAGGGTCTCTTTCCTCCTGTATTCCCACCAGCCTTCACACCGGGTGGGGGGCATGCCCTCTGCCTCGTCCACGCTGCACCACTAGTGCGAGTGTGTACACGTGGGCACCCACATGTTCAGTATGTGTGTGCGTGCAGGCTGTGCACAAGGGTATCCGGGCCGTGTGTGTTCACACAGAAATCACAGCTCTGACCGATGGCGCAGCTGCAGCCACGGAGGCTGGAGGCCAGAGGGTTCCAGAGGACAATGGGATAGTGTGGGTTTGCTGGCTCGGATGGAGTTAACAAAACCCTCCAGGTTTGGGGTTTGGGGGGCGGGGTTAGGGCTTTACCCCCAGGGGTCCACCTCTTGCACACAGCCAGTTACAGGACCTGCCACAGGTAAAATGTGGTTCGGTTAAATACTGCCATCCAGGGCGCACATTCACACAGACCTGCTCCGCGCCACACACACACGTGTGGCAGTTTGCATGCCCGACCACACACGCCGCCAGCCTGCCGGCCGGACACGCACATGCACGCGTGGCACACGTATACAAACATGCTCCTCACGCCCGTGCACAGGGCATGGAGGTACGGGGGCCAGGCGAGTGTGGGGAGACACAGGTGACAGCGCTCCCTGCGAGAGGCCGGGGGCGGCCAGGGCTGCCCAGGATGGGGCGGGCGCCTGGGCCGCGGAGGAGACGGAAGGGGCGGGCAGGCGGCCGGCGGCGCGGGCGCCCTCTCTCGGCCGAACGCGACAGCGCGCCGCCCTCCGCCGCCGCCACCGCAGCCCCGCGCCCGCCGCCCCTGCCTGAGCGGGAGGCGTCCCCAGGGGGCGGGCTTGGGCCCCAAGACTCGTTCCGGAGGCGGGGCCGGGCCGGGCGGGCCGGCCAGGGGGCGAGGACTCCACGGGAGGTTGCTCGCGCCCCGCTGCTCGTCTGGCCTTGCCGGGTCCGCCTCGTGCCCGTCCCCGCGGCCGCGCGTCCGCAGGCGCCCAGCTGCCTCCGGACCCGGCCGGTCGGGACGCCGCAGACCCAGCACGCTGCGGGCCCAGCACGCTGGACATCGGGACGAGCTCCGAGGGCCTGAGCCGGAAGGGCTCCGAGACCCCCACCCTCGCCCCCATTTCACGGACGCAGCCACAGAGGCCCGAGAGGGGCCGGAGCCTGCGGACAAGAGAGGGCTCGACAACTTGGCTGCGTCCCCTCCCGGCCCAGGGTCTGGAGGAGAGCAGCGTGATGCCGAGGGCGACGAATCGTCTTTTCCGCCCCCGCGCGGGAGCGTGGCGGGGACAAGCGCCCTTCTCCGGGATCGGAGGCGGCAAACTCCCTGCTCGAGCCTCAGCGCCGCGCCCGCCCGCGGAGCCGCGCGCCGCCCTGGCGCATTCCCGCCGGCCTCGCGCTCGGCCCCCCGCCGCCCGGGCTCCGGGGCTCCCAGGCCGGCCCCCCCCCGCCCCCCGCATCCAGGCGCAACAAGTCTGAAAGCAGCGCCGAGCGCCAGCAAGCTAGCCGGGAGGAAGGGCGCCGGGCCGGGCGCGGGGCGCTCCGGTATCCCGGAACGCGCGCAACGTCCGCCTCCGGGGACCGGGCGCGGGCGGCGGGCGCTCGGGGCTGACTCGGTGGGCGGCCCACGCCCCCTCCCAAGGCCCCGACTCTGCACGGGCGGGGGCGCGCCCAGGAGCCCCCGCCCCCTCCTTCGCCTGCTTGACCTTGCTCGGGTACTCAAAGCCGGACCCGGCGGCACCCGGGCGTCCGGACGCAGAGTTTCGCTGCCGCCTGCGGTGGTGAGGGAGCGGCTTTCTCCCTCGACCTCCCTCGCTGCCTCCGCGGCGGCGGTGGTCGCCGAGAAATGGAAGGCTTCGGGTTCTAGGAGACGCTCTGGCCGCCTCCTCAGACCCCAGATAAACCGTATGCCACCTCCGGATGTGAAAAGGGACCCCAGCCTCCCGTTTGCCCTCTCCACCCCGCCCGCGCGGCCGCTGCTTGTAGGGGGCGTGTGTCTGTGTCTGTGTCGTGGCGGAAGGCACTGGGGGTCCCCTTAGGTCCCGAGGGTGGGTTGGGAGCGCAGACCTCCCGGCCCCCTCCCCAACACGTTCGCCAATCCGCTCCTCTGGGGCGTGGGTGCGCGCCCCCTGCCCACCCACACACCTGCACACCTTTCAACTCCTCGGGAGTTGCCGCTAAGGAATCCTCGACCCAGACCCGGGGGAATGGGACGTGTTGGGGAGCGCGCGGAGGGAAAGGGTGCTGAAGGAGGGGCGGGTTAGGACTCGTCCGGTCCCATCCTGGCTCCCTGCGCTCCAAGAAACTTGGAAGCCGAAAATAAAAGTGGGGAGGGTAAGGTGCCCAGCGGGCCGTGGTTTGGGTGCCTGAACGGGCGCGCTCTCTAGGCTGCCTGGGAAGTGACCCCAGCAGGAGCCGCCGCGGCCCGGCAGAGGTACTGGGGCTGGGAGCCGCATCCTCTGACGAGCCTTCCTGGCCACCTTGCTTCGCGGCGATTTTCAGCTCCGCCGCCCCCTCCCGAGGCAGGCCCGAGACGCGCTCTGCCCTGCCCAGGGGGCCGCGGAGACTAGTGGGAGAGGGCACCCGGCCGGGCCCAGAGCCCCAGCCTGCCCGGGAGGGGGCGGGGGCCAGGCTCATTCCTCGAGGCAGCTCCGCGCGGCTCCAAGCGAGCGCGGCGGCCGCGGAGGGCCGGCGGCCTCGGCCCGCTGGGAATGGGGACCGAGGAGTGCCCGGCGCCTGGCCTCCCCGCTTCGCGCGGAGAGGGCGCGGGGCCGACCCAAAGTTCGGAGTGGCTTATCCGCGCGGCCTGTGCGAGCGAGCGGAAAAGAAGCCGAGAACGGAACGAGCCAGGGCGTTCGTGTGTGGAGGGGGGCGGACGGGCGCTAGGGTAGCCCTCCGCCCGATCTGGGGATAAGAGAACCTCCGGGGAGTGTCCACCGCCAGTGCCGGGTCTACCGTGAGGCTTCGAGGGAGGCACTGTGCGTGGGGGAGGACATTTCGGGCCCTTACAATGTCTGTAGGGGCTCTGGCTGTGATGAGGGGAAGGGGGACACACTGGGGTGTCCCTCCTGAACCTACCTGGGTCTGCGTGTGGCTGTGGGGACATCTGGGGCTCCCTGAGGCCCCTGCCAGCGTCCGTATGTGGTGAGGACACAACGGGAACGCCTTCCCCAGCTTGCCCTGGGTCTGTGCCTGTGACGGGGAGGGGGTGTCTTCCCCAGCCCGGCCTGCCACCCCGGCCAGGCTGCGTGTGTGTGGACTGGGGGGAGGTGAGCAGCGCCGAGGAGCCTCTCCCACGTCCAGGTCGCCCCCTCCTCAGCCCCCCAGTGCGGGCGCGCAGAGACCTGCCAGATTCCGTCGCGGCCGCTGGAGGAGGCAGGGGGCGGGGGGATGGGGGGGGGGTCCAAACTCCCGAGCTCCGAGCGCAAACCTCGGAGCTGCGAAGCTCCAAACGGCGAAGTTAAGAAGTCCGGGCGTCCGCCCCTCCCCCGGCCCCCTCCCACCCTCGCTGCGCCCCCTCTCGCCGCGCCCCCAGCCCCCAGCCGCCCGCCGGAGCCTTCCTTACCTTCCCGGCAGCAGCGGCCCCGCTGGCGAAGACTTGATCCGGCGAGTTGCAAATACCCAGGAGCGCCCCGCGTCGCCGGCGGCCGAGCCGGGCGTCCGGGCGGAGGGGGGGGGTCCTCCTGCCTCCGCCGCCCCCGGCCCGCTCCAGGCCTAGCAGCGACGCCCCCGGGAGCGCACCCGCCGGCGCGCGCAGGCCCCCTCCCCTCCCCCCGCCTGCCGGCGCCCCCCGGGCGCCGGGGAGGTCCGGATGCCCGGGCTGCGGGCGATGCGAAGCGCGCGGGCCCGGGCCCGGCCAGGACGCGGCGCGGCCGCCTGTGCTCCCGGCTCGCCGGCTCCACGCTCGCTCCGCCGGGGCCGCCGCCAACGCCGCGCCCGCCGCCGCCTGCACCCGCCGCTCCCTCTCCGGCCGCCGCCGCCGCTCCGCTCCTCTCGCCTGCCCCGCTCCTCTCGCCTTTTTTCCCCTTCCTGAGGGGGGGGGGGCGAGCCGAGCCGAGCCGAGCCGAGCCGGGGGCGGGGCGGCGCGGGCAGGAGGAGGAGGAGGCCGAGGACGGGGAGAAGGAGGAGGAGAGAGGCGAGCTGCTTCCCCCCACCGGGCTGCCGGCGCTCCCCAATCTCTCCCTCTCTGAAACTGGATCCCGAATCGGGAGCCAGAGACTGCATTACGGATTACATCAGGCTTTATAGAGCTTCCAGATCACACATTAGAGGGGAGCGCGAGCGGGGGGTGGGGTGTGGGGGAGGGGAGAGAGATAACGGGGTGGGGGGCACGGGTAAAACGCACACAAGCGCGCACACCGAGGAAAGCCCAGCTCCTGCCCCATGCAGCAGGAGAACCAAGAGTTGGGTCTCAGCTCTCTGCCTCTTCCAGGAGCCGAGGAGTGGCTGCCGCTGGCCGGCTGGATAAATGGATGGGTGGATGGGTGGACAGGAGGATGGATGGATAGACAGAGGGCAGATGGATGGAGGGAAGGAAGTTATATGGGGTTGTGCGTGAACAATGCACAAAGGTCCATGAGAGGATGGGATGTGTGGAAGGGTGGATGAGGTAAGTGGGTGTAGATTGAGGAGGTGCTCCGGAGGATGGGTGGATGGACAGATGCCTAGAGAGATGGGTGGGACGGTAGATGGAAGGGTGGAGGGTGGGTGGATGGATGGAGGAAAGAGGCGGGTGAGGATGGGCAGGATAGGTGGGTGCATAAATGGATGGATGGCACATGAGTGGAGGGCTGAAGAGATGGGGTGGGCCGTGCAGTTGGAAGGATGATGCATGGATAGGTGGATGAGAGTGGGTGGGCGGGTTGGATGGAAGATGGAATGAGTGATGGGCAGGAGACAGAGTCAGAGGCACAGACTCTGGACCCCATCCAAGAGGATCAGAGGTTGGCGGACGTGGGAAGGGCCAGTTTGAACTGCCCAGGTTGGATTTGTCGAGTCTTTCCTCAGGGGTACTCTGTTCTGAGAGATGCTGAGGGAGGGGCTTGGGAGAAGAGCCAAGGGTTTGAAAGTGAGGTCCAGACCACCACTTACCCTGTGGGGCTGTCCTCAGCCATTCCATCCACATTCACATCCTCCATGCATCCTCCTTTGACTTGGTGACAGTGAGGACATCCCAGTCCCATATTTAGATTTTGTTTTCCATAAGCTGATGGAGATGGCCCCTTTAGCTGCTTCATCTCCCATCTTAAAGTGACAACAGTTCCTCTTCTTCTGAGACCTTTGGCCAGATACCCATAGGCGGCCTCCCTAGAATGAAATACAGAATCTTGGAGGAATGACCTCAGGGAAATTACTTCAGGGTCCTTCTCTACCAGGATGTTTATGCCTCCCAGCCCCTGGCTGCTTTTTCATAACTTGTGGTCCACTCTGAATGCAAAATCTTCTTTGGGTCTGCCTGAATATCCAATACAATACACATTTATCATCTTAGCAGTCCACTAATGCCTTTGCTGCCCAAGCCCAGCATCTGGTCCAACTGTCTGCTTTCCTCAGCTTCTTCCCAGGAGGCTCCATCAGGGTGTCATCACTGTCACCATCAAACATTAATTCGCAATCATTGTCACCATTCTCAACCTGAATGTCAGCAGCCACTCCCACACTGTTCTCCCCATGACCATTGCCATAACCCCCGAACAGTGCCACTGCGTCACCATCACAGTCAGCACCATCTCTGGTCACTGCACATTGCTCCCTCGTCAGGCGGCGCTCCGTCCAAACCGGTCCCTCTCGAAAGGCCAGTCTGTGGCCTAAGCCTCTAGGGGTGTCCTGAGGGGCTGGTCGGAAGAGCTAGGGAGACACAGATCCCAAGGCAATTGGGAGGGCAGGGGAGGCCCCTTTCCCAGTCAACCTCCAGGGCAGCCTTATTCCTCCCCCTCCCTCCCGGGGAAAGGACCTTCTTCCCAAAGTCTTTGAACTGGGGGAAGAGATGGAGGTGGTGCCCCGGCGGGATGGGGGTGAGGGGCTGCCCCATCTGCGCCTCCCACCCTTCTAGCCCAGATCCTCTCCGCCGCTGCCCTTGCTTCCATCTCCTCCCTGCACTAGCATCTCGTGGCCACCAGGGGTCCTCCGGTATTAGGCCACGAGGCCCCGCCAAGGGTGCCGGTAGCTCTGAGTCAGGATTTCAGCTGCTGCTTTGCAACCAACCCTTCTCCCGTGGATGGGGGAGGGTAGCAGCCATCCCACTCCTCTGCTTTGGGACCCCCGCCTGGGGTTCCCAGGGCAAGGCTGGGACCCCCTCCACCCAGGCCATCCAGCGCAAGGTGGTGTCCTCTCAGATGGGGCTTCGCAGCAGGGCCATGCCTCCCCCTCCCTGCTCCGGGACTCCATGCCTCCCTCCATTACTTGCCCCTTTTAGAAAAGTGTCCCCTTGCCCCAGTTCCTGATCCAGACCCCAGACAGCTCCCCCTCCTAGAAGCAGAGGTGCCTGGCTGCCCCCGTGCTCCTCCTTGAGGAGGGAGCAAAGTCAGCACGGCCCCTGAAATTCCAGGGCAGGGATTCTATCCACTGCCCCAGGCCGGCACCCAGCTGAGTGCCCTGAAATAAACAGTCACACTGGCTCCGCTGCAGCCTCAGTGTCCCTATGGGTACATGAGTACCGTGACAGAAGGGTTTTGAAGGTTTCTTGCAGCCCAGACAACCCAGGATTCTAGAACTCTAAGCCAATGGCCACTCTTCCGGAGATTTGCTATCAGTTTACATCCAGCACCCTCCACCAAAGCTTGTGCAAACCCCTGACCATCTCACAGCCACCTGAGGGTGCGGCCACAGCTTGAAGAAACCCAGGGTGGGCTTAGCACAGGAGGTTGAAACTGATGATCCCCTGCCAGGTCAACACTACCCAGGTTCTAGAACTTCTTCACCCAGCCGCAGAGAGAGCATGACATTAAAAGCCCTCTTCATGGCCATAAACCAATCCCTGACCACAGCCATTGACTGACTCACTGATCACTGACCCTGGTCACACGCTGAGCCCTGACCCTGGTCCCACTCTGAGCCCTGACCCTGGTCCCACGCTGAGCCCTGACCCTGGTCCCACGCTGAGCCCTGTCCTCATGGCAGTCTTACCCATCCAGTTCTTTATTCCCAGGCCTGAGTGTACACGCTAAGGCATCCCTGAGGGATGAGAAACAGGAACTTTGTGGGGGCTGGGAGGACCCCCAGTGGAGCAGCAGGAAGCATACCTCGGGGCCCTGTCTATTTCCAAGCGTTTTCATATAGGACAGTCTTCTCCTCAGGGGAGAAGGGGGTCTACCTGCGGTCGCGTGTGGAGCGAGGTGGTCTAGAACCAAGCTCCCTGACTCCTGGCTCCTGGGACAGAGGTGGAGCGAGAGCCCTTAGCATCTGGCAACCCTTCTCCGGGCCTTCAGAGGCCACCTGGGGGCTGGGCAGGAGGGGACTGCACAGGATTCCCAGCCTGGGGACATTCGTGGTCCTCTCCAACCACTCCGTGAACTTTGCCAGCCAGAGTTGGAGGCGGGGCGCTGAGCATGGTGAGTAATTAGCTGATTCACATGCACATAATTAGTTGTGGATGCAACATGCCATGATTAGCCTCCCAGCCAGGACACGAAGGACCTGCACTGCCACTCAGCAGAAGCGAGGCCCCGCCCTGCAGTAGCTCTGCCTTCTGGGTCCCCCCTCCTTCCCACCCCACTCAGCCCTGGTCCCTTCAGGCTGTGCAACTGTGAGGGGAGGAAAAAGAGGAGGGATGCTTGGGGAGGAAGGACAGCAAGGCCAGGGGCTCCCAGCTCCTCCGGTTAACCACGGGTTCTAAAGGATGAAGCTCAGAAGGGCCCCTCCTCCGGGAAGTCCTCCATCCTCCCCGTTGATCTCCTCATTGGCAGGCATGGCCCCTCGCTGTATCCCGGGAGCACACCAGACATATCTCAGCCCATCCACAAAGTCAGACAGTCCGAGACCCTCCCTGGGCCCAGTGACAGTGACGGGACCCTCCACTAGGGGCTCTGCACCCCAGGGCCAGCCCAGTGCTGGGTGACTGGGCCAGCACACAGTGGGTCTTGGGCAGATGTGCAGCCAGCTTCCATTCCGTGAAGTCCACAGTCCTGTGTGGACCATCACCCTTCACCAGCCCAGGCCAGGTCTGGACACACAGCAGCGACCCAGTTGTGGTCTGCGTTCTAGCAGACTAGGTTCAGGGCCAGCGTCAGGGTGAGTTACCAGGAGGCGGGCAGTGAGAGGGCCCAGGGAGGCCAAACTCCCCTCCCACCCTCCCCTTGCCCCTCTCCCCAGGCTGCCCACCCCTGGGCCAGGGGGCGGGAGTGGCAAAGGGCAGAGAAGGCCGGTCTCCAAAGATGGCCCTACAGAGCTGTCCAATAGAATGGATGGTGGCCATGTTCTGTGTTGCACCGTCCAACACGTCCACCACTGGCCACGTGTGGCTCCTGAGCACTTGAAGTGTGGCTTGTGTGCCTGAGGAACTGAATTTGTAATTTTACTTACTTTAGACTAATTTCACTTTAAACAGCCACGTGTGGCTGTGGCTGCCCTATTGCTGCTGTGGCCGGCCATCCCCGCCGGGGTCTGGCATCCAGGAGTCCTGAGGCTCCCCTGGGAGGGCTCCGGGCTGGAGGGTGCCTGAGATTTGTCATTAACTGGACTCTGGCGAGCGCACGACCTGTGGCTCCAGGCTCGGCCGCGGAGCTGGTGAGCCACCCAGCACCTCTCCCCTCCAGACATCGGGGCTCTAGGTGAGAGTGGGGTGTCCTCAGGGCGCGTTGGTGCAGTGGCTGCAGCCAGACCGGAGGCTGGGTTGTGTCCTGACCGCTCCACTTTCTAGCTGTGTGACCTCAGGCAACTTACCCCCTCTGTGCCTGCTTCATCTATAATGGGGACAATAATAGTACCACCTATGTGGTCTTTGTCAGGATTAAATGAGTAAATCAAGGAGGGCCTGGCACAGACGGCGAATACCAATGGAGGTGTGGGCTCCACGCCAGAGCCCCAATTTTCCTGCTCTCTGGTGCCAAGCTTCCTGGCTGGGGCCCAGCTCCTGCCCCACTCCCGCTTGCCTCCTTGCACTGACTCAGCCCAGCCCACAGGACAGGACCCCCTCCCACCAGCCCCTTGGGGTCAGGCGGCATGACGGCAGCAGATGGCAGTTGGCTGCCCACGGCTTTGTTCCCTGTCTGGCCCCGATGCCTTGAGCTCCTGCCACCCGCCCCCAGTGCCAAGGAACGAGTTTCCCTTGGACCACTGTGCACACCCTCAGTGTGGCCCTGGCCCTGGGGGCCCTCCGGGGCCACCACCCACGCCCGGGCTGGCTGGCTGAGTGATGGGCCTCGGGAGTGGAAGGGCAGGAGACAGGAGGGAAGAGCTGCCCCACGATTCCAGCTGTTACAACCCTCGCCCCTTGGAAGTTCCTCCTACACCTGACCTTAAGCTCTCTTGCTGCAGCGTGGGCCCCGGCCCTCCCTCTGATCCCTGCTCACCACCTCCTCCTGAGGCCCTGGAGAACACAGGCCTGCCTGATGCAGAAATCGCAGGTCGAGGGTCACTCGGGGCGACACCAGGCCTGGAAAGACAGAGTTCCCTTCAGCCAGGCAGGGCGCTTGCTTCTGCGGATGGCGTCGAAGCCATGGGGGTGCTGGGGTGTGGGTACCCAGGAGAGGGGCATGCCTCCTGAGAGGGGGAGCAGGTGGGCAGAGGTGAGGGGCAGATTGGCCAGTCTTACTCTGGACTCTGCTGAGCCCGCCTCTGTGGCCGAGGCTGCCCTTGTAGGCTGGGCGGCGTTATTTCTTTGAGCTCTCCGGGAAAGGCTCAGAGAGGCGAAGGCGCTGGCGGGTCTCCATTGGGCGGGACTCAGGCGGGCTTCTGGGAGGAGGAGGAGGAATGGGGCACTTGTTTGGGGGACTCAGGACCAAGTGCTTGGAGAGTTTCGTCCACCTGGTCCTCAGACCTGGGAAAGTCTTCGTGGCCAGCCGTCCCCCGCAGCTTCTGCCGGGCCCACAGCCCATGCCCTGCCCGCACGACCCGTCCGCAGGCCCAGGACGCCTGGCTTCCCGGCCATGGGGCTGAGTCCTCTGCCTTCTCCCGGGGAGCCCGGGGCGCCCAGGGCGCCGAGCTTATGTAACCCGAGCGCGCTGCCCACTCCTAGGCACCCCTCGCCCGCCCTGCCCTCCCTGGGGAGGAGGAGGCCGGGGTAGTTTCAGACTATTTTCAACCACTCGTCGTCACAACTCTTGGGTGAGAACCAGGCGCGAATGGCGGGTTCCCCCCCCCGCAGGGGGGCAGAGGAAATGCAGGTCAGGGAGAGGCACGGTGGTGCCAGCCCACACCTGGCACCGTTGCTGCTGCTCCGGGGGTCCGGGACGGGGCCGACCGGGGACCCCCAAGGGCCTTCACGGCCCTGCAAGTGGGCAGCCTGAAGGGCATCCTCCCGACACGTCCTCAGCAGCCGTGCTGGCCAGCCCACTGCGTGCCCCCTCTCCATCTGTAACCTCCAGAGGCTGCAAGGCATGGTGCCATCCTGGAGTTGGGAATCTCGTGGTTCAGAATGGTGATGCGACTTGCCCCAGCTCACACAGCCGGGGACTAGGGTTGACACCAAAGCCTTCACTCCGACCAGGTGCGACCGAGAATCATGGACTTGTTCTTCAAAGGGGGTCTTCAAGATGGACAGGGCAGAAAGGGAAGGGGGGGTCGTTACACGTAGTTCCTGCCTCGGGCCCTGGACCCTTCTGAAGCGCCACTTCCAGTCCTCACGACGCCCCGACTGAGCCCTGACCCTCCCCAGTCACCCCTGAGGAGGACTATCAACTGCAGCCGTTTGCCCGGTCTCCTTGGGCGCCTCCCATGGGCCTGGCACCTGCTGACACCGGGCCGGTCCCCACCCCACCCCTGCTGCCCCGGTTCCCAGAGCAGAGGCCGTGGGGACTCAGGGCCCGTGCCACTAGCCGCCCGGCTTCCGTCAGGCCTTCCCCTGGGCTTAGCAGGCCCTTGGGAGTGATGACGCCGCTCCGCTCTGGGAGCTTTCCGTGGAGGGAGATTAAGCATTGAATAAACCGTGCAGTGAAAATCAATACAGACAATCGCAGGGATCACAGAGCCGAGGGAGCTGAGGCTCGAGACGGCCCAGCCGGCTTTGCACACTTGCCCACCACACCTGGTGCCCAGCGGGCTCCAAGTGGCATGGATGAGGCATTGGCTCCCTTGCGGGCGCAGGCCGAGTTCTCCCCCGCGAGCCGGTGCCCTGCCCAGGCCCCTGAGACAGGCGCACGATCCCACTCTCACCACCTCTGAGTGCCAAAGAGGCCTCAGGTGTCCACAGGGACCCTGGTCACCACCTCGGCCTCCACATGGGTCCTCCCCCGCCCCCCGGGCTCTGATGTCCCATCCCCATGGCCCCACCAGGAGGTCTCACTAGCTCCTGCTGCCACTGGGCAGGGGCCCTGGTTTGGGCACCCCAGGACACAGTCCAGCCTGGGTGGTGGGTGGCTAGACAGACAGACGTGTGGAGGGCGGTAGACACACAGCTCTACGCCAGGGTTTCTCAAGGAGTGGCCTCGGACCCCCGGGGGTCCATAGGGTGACACTCTGGACTGTAAGCTGGGACTGCGGGGCCATGGCCTCTGGTTAGTCTCTCCTGGAGCCCAAGAGCCGGTGCTGGACACCAAGTCCAGGGCCTGCGAGGGCCCCCAGGGAAAGTTGGAGTAAGGACGGAAGGGAGGAGAGAGAGGAGGGCGGAGTGACGGGGACGGATGCCACGTTTGAGACGAGGGAGGGAAGCTTGCAGCTCCGGAAGACGCGTGGATATTTTGTGGAGCAGAGACAGGGCGAGAACATTGACCTGCCGGGTGCTCTGTCACGTGTGGTGTTTCCAAGCCTCTCCTTCCGCCTGGACCCCCGCAGCCCTGTCCCTCCACCGCCTGTCCTGAACAGGAGCCAGGGCGGGGCAGCCCAACCAGGACCAGGGAGGGCTCTCCCAAAGGAGGAGAGGGAATTCACTTGTTCATTTGCATGTTGTTTGCATTCCAGTCAAAGGTGGCGTCAATCTTCCAGCTCCTGGGGTTGGTTCCTGGAACCGCACACTCCCAGGACCCGCAAGTGTGTGGTTGCTGGGAGGGGGTGCAGAGAGAGGGGTTCAGCTGGGAATGGACTCTACATGCTGAGAAGAATGCATAGCATTTGCTCACCACTTTCAAATTTGCATAACACCTTCAAATAGTTCAATTTATTTCACTCTCAAAACAACATCGAAAAGTAGAGGGGTCATGGAGCATAATTCTGCTCTTAAAGGGGGGGAAACTGAGGCTCAAGATGACAAGTCAGTTGTGCGAGGTCACATGACAAGCAAGGACCCCAGCAAGGATCTGGATCCTGCAAATCCTCTCCTGTTCTTCCCAGCCAACTCCTCAATAGCCCTGGCTATTCGGCTGCCTGCTCTGACTTACACAGTCCTCTACCCAGAACCTAATGCGGGAGGAGAATGGTGGTGATGGTGGTGGAGATGGTTCTGGTGGTGCTGGTGGTGGTGGTGGTGGTGGTGGTGATGTTGATGGTGGTGATAGTGACGGT